>NC_069735.1:20034990-20049990 GCF_027358585.1 Pangasianodon hypophthalmus | reverse complement strand
TATGAATCACACACACACACACACATACACACACATACACACACACATACAGATGTGTGTTCTGGAGGAGTTAGTCCTTTCTGTTAAATTCCTTCACGCCCATGAGAAAGGCCAAGGAATCTATGCAGAGAGAACACAAGCGCGCGCACACACACACACACACACACACACACACACACATACACACACACACACACACACACACACACACACACACACACACAAAGTTGATGAATAAGACTGAGGTGCAAATTAAACAGAACAAAGGAAGAGCTTTGCATTGTACACTTGCTCTAATGTTTAAATCATCAGATGTTTTCAGTTGCACTCTCTCACACTGCAAACACACACACATACACACACATACACATACACACACATACACACACAAACACACAGACAGGGGTGTAATGAAGTCCAGCTTAATCGAAACCCTTCAGAAGATAAAAAGATGTGTGCGCGTTTGGAGGAGTGTGTGTGTATGTGTGTGTGTGTGTGTGAGAGAGAGAGAGAGAGAGAGAGAGAGAGAGAGAGAGATTGTGATCATTCGCATGTATTCATTCCAGTCCAGATCTTCACCCGGCACAGATAATCACAGCAGCACTCGGGTAGATATACGATGTTACCATGTTTGTTAGCAAACTAGCTAAGTAAGGATTTAAACACTTCAGCATTGTTACCACACCAAAGTTGATTATTTTCTGATAAGAGCATGTCGTGGATGTGTTGAAGCTTTCTGTAAGTAGACATTTATTTAACATTTATGGAAGGAGTCTCCAGTGTCAGCGCTTTTTAACCGTCTGAAGTAAAGCTGTTAAAAATTTTAAGATTTCTGACATCTTCAGGACAGAGGAGTTTACGCTTCATTGCAGTTTCTCAGTAACATGACACATGACAGCTGCATTTTAACTTCAAGAGAGAAAAAAGAGAGGCTGGTGAGAGAACGAGTGTTTATAGCTGCTATAACGTAAGTTATAACTACACTATAACTACACTATAAGCATATTGACATTGTGTGAGAGTCAGGGAAGTAGCCTTCTGGAGTTTACTGAAAAAGAAAAGCAAAGCAGCATTTACAATATAAAGAGTAATTTTCCCTATTATTAACAAATTGCTTGAAGGTAGATTGTGCCTTAAATGATTAAATAAAATTAAATTCCAAATTGCATGGAAGGAGAGCCTTCTGAGCTATAGAAAGGCTCTTAGCACTGCTAGATCACTGTATCTCTCCACCTTAATAAATAATAAAAAGTTTACTAGGAATAAGACCATCACAGAAGCATACACACCATCAATATGAAGTAGTGATGACGTTATGATTTTTTTTAATGACAAAATTTAAAATATTATGCAAAAAACTCAGACTGTTAATTTAAAACCAGACAATTTTATAACTGACCATGTAGATGACAATATAACCATATCAGATCAGCGATTCGAATGCTATACTCTGCTTTAAGTGAGTGAACAAATTTCACTAGTTTCCTCATCAAAATCATGTTGTGCACTAAATCCCTTACATTCTGCTTGGAGCTTTCTTCACCAGAGAATCACTCGCTGCTGCTGAAGATGGCCTTGCAAGGACAGCCTAAAGATCACCATGAGTTTACTGTGGATGGTACCACACTGACACCCTAAAGATGGCTGTGGATGTTCTTCCTTGGATAGCCTAAAGACTGCAATTTCTAAGAACAGTTTACACTCAAGTCTCCATCACTGAACAGTTGATAACTTCAGGTTGATACAATAGACATTAAGTTAAAACTCTAATGATGCTCATACTCCAGTTCCTGTTAAACACTTTGCACTGCTTGACTCTATAGTACACAGTTATACAAGAGAAATGATTTATAATGGCACTATCCGTGTCACCCAGATGAGGGTGGGTTTCCTTTTGATTCTGCTTCGTCTCAAGGTTTCTTCCTCATATTGTCTCAGGGAGTTTTTCCTCACCACCGTCACCTCTGGCTTGTTCCCTTGCTCCCTTGACTTAGGGATAAATTTAAATTTTACATCCGGCTGCTTTGTGACACTGTCCATAAATAAAATTCAACTCAACTCAATTAAAAAAAAACTTGTGTCATCACCAGTCCTACTGCTGTCTGACATACAGTACACCTGAAATACATGAGCACGTCATACTTACATTTAATTGTACAGATCAGGAAAACAATTATGATTTCATTTTTTTATGTTTCCTCATGCCACAGAAATTAGTTTCTAGTTACACCACTGCAAGCACTACACATGAAGTGTGTCTGAATTGATTATAGACTTTTTTAAGAATCAGTTTTGTGACTTACACCAAGTGCAGTGCACAGGCAGTGATTTTAAGCCAGACAACGGGCAAGCCAGCTGCGTTAGAAACTGGAGTGCACTGATATATGGCGGTTTATGGTAACTGCCCTTCGGATGGGGGAGAAAGGCTGCAGCCTCATCGGTTTTAGTTAAGCACTGTGAGATGTGAGCTCACGCATGCTGTAAAATGGTGGCCGCTAAGCTACAGATCTGCTGTTAATTCTGTATAACGCATAAGTTTTGAGCAGTAGTGTTCTACGGGCTGTTTCTATTATTTTTTCTAAATTCACCCTGGCCAAATTAAATGAAGCTGCAGGCCAGATTTAACCTGCAGATCTTGTGTTTGACACATGTGGTCTAAAATGCCTTGCTAACATTAAATAGCATGAAATTAAAAAAAGAAAAAAAGTTTGTTAATTACACTGTTATTTGTTGCATTTCCTGTATGCTGTATTCTAACTGGTTTTAATTTTATTTGACACTGTTGGACTTTTCAAGCACCTCTGCTGTTTTTGTGCCATTCAGTTTTTTGCATTTCCTTCTCCATTTTTCATCTCTCTGTCCCATCACACACTATCACTATTCTTGCACATTTCTCATAAGAGTCTGTCACTGTTCCCTTTTTACCCAATTGCAAAAAAGGCTGTACAATTTAAGTCCAAATCTCCTAAACACACACCAATCTACTGCAATAATCACATCACAAAATAGAATGCTCTAAACAGGCCTAGTTAATTGGTGACAATCCAGAGCCAAGGTCAAGGAGCAGACAAGCAGGCTAAACCGACCGTCTGCTAGCCGCACTGAGTCGTCTCTCAAGTTCCAACATTTTGAGACTGTGTCTGTTCCCCGAACTAAACAAAAATGTAGAAATACCAAGAAAGTTTGTTTTTCGTAACCTAATTAACATAAAATTAAACCAAACCGAACGCATAGCCAGCACCATTGATCTGAAGCTAGGACTGTTGAATATTAGATCTCTTATGTCTAAAGCGCTTATTGTTAATGAAACCATTACTGATCAGGAGTTTGATGTACTGTGTTTAACAGAAACGTGGATTAAACCAAACGAGTTTGTAGCATTAAATGAAGCTAGTCCTCCTGGGTACAGTTACATACATCAGCCCCGTCTAACTGGCAAAGGAGGAGGCGTCGCAGTCATTTATAATGATAATCTAGCCGTCACACAAAAACCTAGTCATAAATTCAACGCATTTGAAGTTCTTTATACCAACATAACATACGTAGCCACTAAAAATAAGTCTACCCAGGTGATTCCAGTAATTATTACTTACAGACCCCCAGGGCCATATTCTGAATTCCTGTGTGAATTTGCGGATTTCATCTCTAACCTGGTTGTTTCTTTAGACAAGGCATTAATTGTTGGAGACTTTAATATTCATTTTGATAATCCAGATGACCCTCTGAGAACAGCAGTTGTGTCCATTCTAGATTCTGTAGGGGTTAATCAGAATGTAATAGGACCCACCCATAGTGGTGGTCACACTCTTGATTTAATACTAACATTCGGATTAAATATAGAAAATATAGTCTCATGTCCACAGTCTGAAGCTATCTCAGATCACTACCTCATCTCATTTAAAATGTGTATTAATCATAGTATATGCACCTTGCCACGTCACCATGTCAAACGTACGTTCACGTCAACAACTGCAAAGAGTTTTATCAGTAATCTCCCAGATTTATCAACCATGATTGGATCACCATCTGATCCCGAAGAACTTGATCAAGCTTAGCGTCAACTTTCCGCTACATGCTAGGTAATATAGCTCCACTTAAAAGAAAAATAATTAGAGAGAAAAAGCTAGCACCCTGGTATAACTATCACACACGCACCTTAAAACAGACCACTCGAAAACTAGAACGTAAATGGCGCCAAACTAAATCGGTAGTATTTCAAATAGCATGGAAGGAGAGCCTATTGAGCTATAAGAAAGCTCTTAGTGCTGCTAGATCAATGTATCTCTCCACCCTAATTAAAGATAACAGAAATAATCCTAGATTCTTATTTAATACTGTAGCAAAATTAACTAGGAATAAGACCACAATAGAAACACGCACACAATCATTATATAGCAGCGATGACTTCATGAATTTTTTCAATGGAAAAATTCAGACTATTAATTTAAAACCGGACAGATAAGAAATATATTGTCACTACACGATGCAGAAAACCTAGTTCATGCTTTTGTTACCTCTAGGTTGGATTATTGTAATGCCTTACTGTCTGGATGTTCCAGTAGGAGCATAAACAAGCTCCAGTTAGTCCAGAATGCAGCAGCGAGAGTCCTTACTAGAACCAGAAGATATGACCACATCACCCCTATCTTATCCACCCCTATCTTATCAAATTTCACACTGATTATAAAATACTACTATTGACCTATAAAGCACTAAATGGTCTCGCGCCACAGTACCTGAGCGAACTTTTGGTCTTTTATGATCCGCCACGCCTACTCAGATCAAAATCAGAGAAATGTGTAGAGAAAAACAAAAAAATTATGATCAAATGGAATATGATCAGATTGAACATTTTTAATTAAATGTAAATCCTTCATTAAGCTCTATCTGATGCCTGCATGCTGTATACCATGTCTTTCACCCTTTCATGAGATTACTGAATGGATTTATCTGAAGATTAAGTCTTCATGTTTGTCCATAATAAGACCCATTAGAAAACAGTTGAGCTGTGCTCTGAAACAGGACAGAATTCTAAGGAGAACCAATTCTGCCTCTTTACCTTCTTTACACACAGAACTCAGAGAGAATAAAATTTTTATGAATATTGCAGTATATTCATAAAAATGATAAAATAATGATAAACATAAATAATCATAAATACCTACTACTGATGCTGTTTATAAACATTTTATTTACAAAGACACATTTTGTTATTCGCATTGAATTTGAGGTTTTTATGGTTGAGCGATTAGACTGTGGTTTATTATTCACCACCTTCAGATGCATGTGTGTGTGTGTGTGTGTGTGTGTGTGTCTCGGCTGCGGGTGATTTTACGCTAGCTGCGTCTCATCAGTCATTCGGCCAGCGTTAAATACTGGTAGGAAAATATCGCATGACATGCCAGGGCAAACGGATCGAACGCAATTAGACACAGCACTAATCTGAGTTATAGCAGCAAGGAGACACACACACAAGCACAAACACACACACACACACACACACACACACGCGCACGCGATTATGCACGTCATCCAACAGGCACTCTCAGACACCCAACTGGAACACATAAACACAAACACACACACACACACACACACACACACACACACACAAAAAAACCTCATAAGGCTGCAACCAGAAAGTAATTATGTCTAAAGTGTGTGTAGTAGGTGATTACTTTATAAATGAGCTTCGCTTAGAAGGACACACTGCAGTACAAAGTCATAATGTAATGAAGCCCACTCATCTGAAACTATACAATTCATACACACACACACACACACACACACACAGAGTGAAATTTCAATTGGTTGGTTTTTGGCCCATCTGTCTTCTGTAATGAACTCCAGACTCTGCTGAAGTGGACGCTGAGCCTTTTTTTCTCCTCCGAGACTCGTCACACTCTGACCTTCATCAAATCATCATCATCATCATCAACATCATCATCACACTCCTGCACTGATCTTGATCACCATCAAGATCATTTAATTCAATTCAATTTTATTTATATATCATTTTTAATAATGGACATAGTAATTATCACAAGGCAGCTTTACAGAAATCTGGATATAAATTTAAAATTTTAAATGTATCCATCATCATACTCCTGCAATGATCTTCATCATCATCATCATCATCATCATCATCATCACCATTATCACACTCCTGCACTGACCTTCATCATCATCATCATCAGGGTTCTTCAGAAAAAAACTGAGCATAATGTTTCTGTACATCAGTATCAGTGTGTTAGTGTGTGTTAAAGGTGTGTTCGAGTGTATTAGATTGTGTTAGATTGTGTTAGTGTGTTTGAGCTTGTGTTATAGTGTTAGACTGCGTTAGTGTGTGTTAGGCTGCATTAGATTGCATTAGAATGTGTTAGACTGTGTTATAGTCTATAAAAGACAGGGAAGATCCTGGTGAGACCAGGTGGATACCAGTGTCCAGTGGACATCAGGGTCCAGTAGATGGCAAGGCCCAATGGACATCAGGGCTCAGTGGATATCTAGGTCTGGTGGATATCAGGGTCCAGAGGACATCAGTTCTGGTGGAGATCAGGGTCCGGTGGATGTCAGGGTCAGGTGGGTATAAGGGATTGGTGGAGATCAGAATCTGGTTTAGATCAGGGTCCAGTAGATATCAGGGTTTGGTGGATACCAGCTCTGTTAGATATCAGGGTCCAGTGGTTATCAGAGTCTGATAGACCCTGGACATCAGGGTCTAGTGGAGATCAGGGTCCAGTGAATATCAGGGACTGGTTGATATCACGATCCAGTAAATATCAGGGTCTGGTGGATATCAGGATCCAGTGAACATCAGGGTCTGGTGGAGATCAGGGTCTGGTAGATATCAGGGTCTGGTGGAGATCAGGGTCCAGGAGATATCAGGGTCTGGTGGACATCAGGGTCCAGTAGATGTCAGAGTCCATTGGATATCAGAGTCTTATAGATATCAGGGTTCGATAGATATCAGTGTCCATTAGGTATCAGGGTTGGGTGAATATCAGGGTCAGGTGGAGATCAGAATCTGTTGGATATCAGGGTCCATTGAAGAACAAGGTCTGGTGGAAATCAGGGTCCAGTGGACAGCAGGGCACGGTGGAGATCAGGGGCTGGTGGAGATCAGAATCTGGTGGATGTCAGGGTCCAGTAGATATCAGGGTCTGGTGGAGAACAGGATCCGTTAGATATCATGGTCCATTGGATATCGGGGTCTGATAAATATCAGGGTCTAGTAGATATCAAAATCCAAGTCAAGTCAAGTGTCTTTATTGTCATTTCAATCATATACAGCTGGTTAGTACATACTGAAATGAAACAACGTTCCTCCAGGACCAAGGTGCTACATAAAACGACACAAACCTACACAGGACAACATAAAGTGCATGTGTGCAAATATTTGCAAATAGTGCAAGACAGTACAATAATTACTAAAACAGGACAATAGACACAGTGAAGGAAAGTGCAGCGCAAACTAGTACACAATTCAAGTGTTCAATAAAGTGCCAGAAAGCAGGAGGGTGAAGAGTTTGTGTGAGGGGTGTGTGGAGTCATCTACAATGTTGGTGGTTTTGTGGGGTTTGGCAATGTGTGGTGTAAATGTCTGTGATGGCGGGAAGAGAGACCCCGATGAACTTTTCTATCTGCTGCTGGGTGTTGAGATTTGAAATGGTGCAATTTCCAAACCAGACAGTGATGCAGCTGCTCAGGATGCTCTCGATAGTCCCTCTGTAGAACATGGTGAGGATGAGGGGTGGGAAATGGGCTTTCCTCAGCCTTCGCAGAAAGTAGAGATACTGCTGGGCTTTCTTAGCTATGAAGTGTTATGGGCTTAGGTGAGGTTCTCCACCAGGTGAACACCGAGAAATTTGGTGCTCTTGATGATCTCCATGGAGGAGCCGCCGATGTTCAGAGGAGAGTGGTCACTCTGTGCTCTTCTGAAGTCAACAACCATCTCTTTAGTTTTGTCCATGTTCAGAGACAGGTTGTTGGCTCTGCACCAGTCCGTTAGCCGCTGCATCTCCTCTCTGTTTGCTGACTCGTCGTTCTTGCTGATGAAACCCACCACGGTCGTGTCATTGGCGAACTTGATGATATGATTCGAGCTGTGCATTGCTACACAGTCGTGAGTCAGCAGAGTGAACAGCAGTGGACTGAGCACACAGCCCTGTGGGGCCCCAGTGCTCAGTGTGGTGGTTTTGGAGATGCTGTTCCCGATCCGGACTGACTGAGGTCTCCCGGTCAGGAAGTCCAGGATCCAGTTGCAGAGGGAGGTGTTCAGGCCCAGCAGGTTCAGCTTTCCAATCAGATGCTGAGGAATGGTTGTGTTGAATGCTGAACTGAAGTCTATGAACAGCGTTTAAATGTGTGTGTCCTTTTTTCCAGGTGAATGATGGAGCCAGATGGAGGGTGGTGGTGATGGTATCATCTGTTGAGCAGTTGGGATGATACGTAAATTGCAGGAGGTCCAGTGAGGGGGACATCAGGGTCTTGATGTGCCTCATAACAAGCCTCTCAAAAAACTTCACGAAGACATTAGTTCTGGTTCAGGATCTAGTGGTGATCAGGCTCTGGTGGACATCAGGGTCTGGTGGATATCAAGGTCTGGTGGAAATCAGGGTCCGGTGGACATCAGGGTCTGGTGAACATCAGGGTCTGGTAGATATCAGGGTCCAGTGCATATCTGGTGGATATCAGGGTCCATTCAAGATCAGGGTCCAGGGGATATCAGGGTCCTGTAGATATCAGGGTCCATTAGATAGCGGGTCTTGTGGAGATCATGGTCAAATAGATATCAGAAACCAGTGGATATCAGAGTCTACTGGATATAAGGGTCCATCAGAGATCAAACTGTTGGAGGTCAGGGTCTGGTAGATATCAGAATCCAGTAAATATCAGGGTCTGGTGGATATCAGGGTCTGGTGGAACTCAAGGTCTGGTAGAGATTAGGGTCTGGTGGATATCAGGTCCCAGATGATGTTCCCCATCCAAGCCTGCAGGAGACAGCTGTCTCCGTATGCTTTAGTGTAGAAGGATTCTACCATCACCACATTTCTAAAAAAGGAATTGAACTTGCTAAACACCTGTCTTTCTCTTCCTCTTTCCTTTGCTGTCTCTCTTTCTTTCTCTGTCTATATCCCTATTTTATCAGCAGGGCAAACCTGAGTGATTCTTTAAATATACAGATGATGATGTATACACTGAGTAGGACGGTTATGGTGGAAGTTAACGATTTAGCTCCTTTTTTTCATCCATGGGGTTGTTCCTCTCACAAATCTCATGAGAAATGCATTGCAACATTCCCATTCTAATTAGATTAAAAGCCACATGGAAAAGTGGAATGAATCGGATCAGATCTTAAACCAGATATGTCCAAACATTCATATTTGAGGTGCGGCGAATCAGTTCACCGTCTTTCTGATTCTCTCTCTCTCTCTCTCTCTCTCTCTCTCCCTCAGTCACTTATGTATTTTCAGTTTCTTGATACTGCTTTCTTTCTTTCTATCTCTCTCTCTCTCTCTCTCTCTCTCTCTGTAATGGTTATCATTACTGAGCTGTTTGTTAGCTGGATCCTAATAAGCAGCTGCTGCATGATATCAACCGTTTCTATCACAATGATACTGATTCATTCTGTGTCTTTGTCTGTCAGACAGAGATAGAGAGACAGATGGAAAGACAGACAGACAGTCTGTCTCTCCATCTATCTTCCTATTTCTGTCTGTCTCTCCCTCTATCTATCTATCTCTCTCTCTTCTTTCTGTTCTGGAATAGTAGAACCTTCACAATGTCATGTCAGATGGACATTGTCTCTCTTAAGAACCCAATTGCATCATTTCAACAGATAGTCCTCACACACACACACACACACACACACACAGATAGCAGTGTACCTGAGCCGAAGGCGACTATGTTACCTAGTAACGGCTGACACACAGATCTCTGTGATCACATAACAGAGGGGAAGTGCCTCAAGGAGGAGGACTGCACTATCACACACACACACAAACACACACACACACACACACACACATATGCACACACAGGCTGTAATTTTCTTGAGCATCTGAACACGGATCAATCTGAGACATAAAGTGGCGTGTGTGTGGGTCTGTGTGTGTGTGTGTGTGTGTGAGACCCTCTGCAACCACTAAAAGAAGTAATCATTCCTCACCATTTACACACACATTGTGAGATACACACAAACACACACACTGACTGTGCGTGTTTTACTTCTGGAACATGGTATCATCCTAATGCAACATGACTTTCTGTGTGTGTGTGTGTGTGTGTGTGTGTGTGTATGTGTAAATGAGAGAGAGAGAGAGAGAGAGAGAGAGAGAGGGAGTTGTGCCTTCAGAATTCCTTTGGCAAAAACAGACTCCCATCACTTATTGGTAATCACATACACTCACACAATGGCTGGCTGTGTGTGTGTGTGTCACAGTGTGTTGCTGTGAGCATCTCCCTTGAAACAAACAGCTCATTATACGAGTGTGTGCAGATTGATAGAGGGCCTCTGCGGACAGATACTGATCACACACACACACACACACACAGAGCTATCAGTGTGTTTCAGGTCTGAGGAGCCTGGGGGGAAGACATATAGGTGTAATGTAATTCAGGTATTGAACATGTCTCTGTCTCTTTCTCCCAGTAAAGAGAGTTTTGGACAACTGGTCCCTTACACACATCTGATCAGAGGCCACTTCTTCAGTCATTGTCATCTATCTCTTTCTCTCTCTCTATCTTTTACACACAGACACACACACACACAAACACACACACACACACACACACACACTTATTCCCATCGAGTAACTAGTTGGGTACATGGCTAGCTTGACAAAACAATTGTATATTGTTTTAAAATTATTGTTTTCAGCACACTGACTGGACAAAGCTTCAGAAAGGTTAGTGATGTTGTCATACTACCCATTTTGTGATTGGATGATGAAATTTAACCTGTGCTCTTCCCTTTGGTGCCTGTCACTATTTATTGTTCTGTGCATTTATTGTCCTGTGTATCTATTGTTCTGTTCTGTTTATTTATTTTCCTGTGTATTTATTGTCCTGTGTATCTATTGTTCTGTCCTGTTTATTTATTGTCCTGCACTCGTCTCACACTGTTGTGTATTTGCACTTTATGGAGTCTTGTGTACTGTTCTGTGTTGCACGATGGTCCTGGAGAAACCACATTTTGTTCCAATGTATACAAGTAATAAAATCCACTTGTCTTGACTTGATCTCTGAGCACTAGTTAGTGCTTGGCCCCCTCATAATAGTGAATCACTATTTAAAACAATAGGACCAATTATAAGGGGGCCAATAATCTGGCTGAGATAGCAGGCTAAAGAGATTAAACTGTGGTCCATGTAGTAATAGATTTAGAGTGTGTGTGTGTGTGGAGGTTAACCTCTGAGGGTAATGAGCATAGGTGGATTCAGACCCTTTTTAGGGGGGCTTAAGGCACATGACTGGACAGAATGAATGCAGAGTACAACAGGTACACACAACACACAGACAGCTAACATTAGCTTTAGTTTGCTAGTCAATACGTTAGACATGCTAGATTGTATGCATTTTCAATTCCTTCCTACAAACAGCTGTATGTGTTAATTTAGCCAAAATTAAAACAAGGAGGTTAAACCTAATCTGACACCTGTAGTTCATGAAGAGTGTCTTTTTTTTGTTTTTCATGTATTACATTTATTTTGCATAATAACTTTTTTCCAACAAGTAATGGCTTTGTGGCTCAATGACTGTTTTCACAGAATTTGGGTGTCTTTCTAGGCATGTAGTTGAATACTTGATGTATAAGTGGAATCGATATTTTATTTAAAGGGCTAAACAGAGAGTACCTGAACATTATGACGACTGTTAGTTACAATGTTTTCTGTTGTAGGTTTATAGCATGAAATGCATTGTTTATGCGCTCACAAGATTTGCAAACCAAAAAACAGACAGGGGAAGCTTTGTCCATGGGACATTTCAGAAAGCATTTTTTCACAACCTTTGCTTCGTACCCATTTTAAATAACATTTTCGGATTATTTGTTGGTTTGTTAGATTTAAAACATTATGGTGTTTTTGAGAAAGTAACAGTAATCAATTTCTGTAATGAAAACCAGCTAGTGCTTTGCAAGAGCACCTCTAAAGGTCTGATCCTAGATCTGCTCCTGGTGGATAATGAGTTTTGATAAGGTGACTGGAAAGGTACAGCATGAAATTCATTGTAGGGTAAAATTTAAATCTGTTTGGTTTCAGATATTTTACCAACCAGAAGACTTGTCCTTCAGCAGTACACACGCACACGCATACATGCACACAAGCACACGCACACACACACACACACACACACACACACAAGATCATGATATCACTGCACATGCACACAAAAAAGCTTTAAAAAAAATAAGATCACATTTCTCCTTTATGACGGTGTGTATCTTATCGCATGTATTCAATTACCTATAAATAGATAAAGAGAGAGAGAAAGACTATGTGTATATGTGTGTGTGAGAGAGAGAGAGAGAGCGAGAGAGTGTTTGTGGGAGGGGGGTAAAGTGAGATAGAGAGATGGAAAGAGAGATAGAAGTAGGAAAAGAGAACAGCTTAATGCATAATATATAAGGTGAGTGATGTCCTGGTGTCTCTCTGTCGTTGTGTGAGGATGGGTTTAGGTCGATTCACTTCTGCTAATGTGACAGAGATTTATTTCTCTATCAGAAAGACAGACAGAGAGACAGACAGAGAGACAGACAGACAGATAATAAGCCCATTGGCAGAAAGCACTTGAGTGTTCATATGAGCTACATGTCACACAGAAACACACACTAAGAGTGGGACTGTACAAGTGCATTTATATCACTGCTGAATATTAAATATACATAAAAATGCAGCTCTATCTACTACACCCTGGAAATCACAAAAAGAAGAAAGAAAAGGACAGACAGAGAAAAAATACATGAAGACAAATAAAATTAAACGTTAAATTTAAACATTTATGGAAGGAGTCTCCAGTGTCCGAGCTTTGTAACAGTCAGAGGTAAAGCTGTAACTTTAAGTTTTCCGACATTTTCAGGACAGAGGAGTTTACGTTATAATGTAATCGAGAACAGGAAGTAACTTGTTTCCCAGCTTGCTAACTAATTCGTAACTATAAACAGATAGAAAGTATGATGTGTAGTTCTTTAATAAAAAACTGCAGTTGTTGGTAAATGCTGTGGTATGAGAGGAATAAAAGTTATAATCAGCCTCAGGGTGTTACAGCACATCCCCTAGTGTTTCCTTCCTTACACAGTGTGTATTAGAGGTAGCTAGCTGGTTCATGCTGTAACACAGCTAAACTTCCATAAAGTCTCCATGTGTAGAGCCGGCTGTGGATTAAACACTGTTTGAGTGTTTAATAACTGAGATTAGTGCACTCAGATTTCAGCTGTTAGTGAGTGATGTACTCTCAGCACTGTGTGTGTGTGTGTGTGTGTGTGTGCAGGCTGAAAGTCAGTAATGTCATCAGTTAACACTAATGAAGGGGAATGGGCAGTAATTGCGTCGGGGACCGAGGGATTCATCCTCACTGCTTCATCTCACGAGGAACTCCAACACAAATACATTTCCTCATTTTAATCTGCTCCATAATTACACGCAAGCCCCTATTCACACACCTACTTAACTACACACACACACACACACACACACACTGTGTTATTTTATTCTCCATGTCATTTGTCTATTCTGTTCCACGTTAAAGCCTCCTACAGGACCTGAGTGAGAGCAGCTTTCATAAGAGAGCGCTCTTTATCCAATATTCCCACAGTCCACTGCAAAGTCACCTTCAGCTCCACACACACACACACACACACACACACACACACACACACACACACACACACACTCCCTCCCTCTCTCTCTGAATACTCAATAAGGTCATAAACTAGAGAAAAATCTTGCTTAAAATGCATTAAGCAGAATGATTCTGTATCATTTAAACATCATGTTACACTCACGTAAACACGTTACACTCACGTAAACACACTAAACTCACGTAAACACGTTAAACTCACGTAAACACACTAAACTCACGTAAACACGTTAAACTCACGTAAACACGTTACACTCACATAAACACGTTACACTCACGTAAACACGTTACACTCACGTAAACACACTAAACTCACGTAAACACGTTACACTCACGTAAACACACTAAACTCACGTAAACACACTAAACTCACGTAAACACGTTACACTCACGTAAACACATTACACTCACGTAAACACACTAAACTCACGTAAACACACTAAACTCACGTAAACACGTTAAACTCACGTAAACACACTAAACTCACGTAAACACGTTAAACTCACGTAAACACGTTACACTCACGTAAACACGTTACACTCACGTAAACACACTAAACTCACATAAACACACTTTACACTAAACTCAGGTAAACACACTAAACTCACGTAAACACACTTTACACTAAACTCAGGTAAACACTTTACACTCACGTAAACACACTAAACTCACGTAAACACGTTACACTAAACTCACGTAAACACACTAAACTCACGTAAACACTTTACACTGACGAAAACACACTAAACTCACGTAAACACGTTACACTCACGTAAACACACTAAACTCAGGTCAAGGAAGTGACAGAGAACATCAGCCAGTTTTTTTTTTATTTTTTAATCACACCACATACTGAGATTTTGAAATTATCCTGATAAAGGTGAGGAAATGTTTCAGATAAAATTGTGCTGTCATTGTTGACCTTGATGTGTTTTACATATTAATTCAACAGATAATTATTTTACAAAAACATTTCTAATTTATATTTTACACAGTGAGTGAAGTTAACTTCCCATTTCCTGTAATTAATCAGTATATCTTCATCTTAATATTTAGTCATTCTGTTTATTTATCTGTTTATTTATTATACTCTTTCAGTTTTACTAATTACATTGTATTTGTTTTATTTATTTAAATTTT
>NC_069735.1:20009990-20029990 GCF_027358585.1 Pangasianodon hypophthalmus | reverse complement strand
CCTGACTCTCCACCTGACTCTGAGCTGACTCTGACCTGACTCTGAGCTGACTCTGACCTGACTCTGAGCTGACTCTCCACCTGACTCTGACCTGACTCTGAGCTGACTCTCCACCTGACTCTGAGCTGACTCTGACCTGACTCTGAGCTGACTCTGAGCTGACTCTGACCTGACTCTCCACCTGACTCTGAGCTGACTCTGAGCTGACTCTGACCTGACTCTGAGCTGACTCTGACCTGACTCTGAGCTGACTCTGAGCTGACTCTGAGCTGACTCTCCACCTGACTCTGAGCTGACTCTGAGCTGACTCTGACCTGACTCTCCACCTAACTCTGAGCTGACTCTGACCTGACTCTCCACCTAACTCTGAGCTGACTCTGAGCTGACTTTGAGCTGACTCTGAGCTGACTCTGACCTGACTCTCCACCTGACTCTGAGCTGACTCTGAGCTGACTCTGACCTGACTCTCCACCTGACTCTGAGCTGACTCTCCACCTGACTCTGAGCTGACTCTGAGCTGACTCTGAGCTGACTCTGACCTGACTCTCCACCTGACTCTGAGCTGACTCTGAGCTGACTCTGACCTGACTCTCCACCTGACTCTGACCTGACTCTGACCTGACTCTGACCTGACTCTGACCTGACTCTCCACCTAACTCTGAGCTGACTCTGACCTGACTCTCCACCTAACTCTGAGCTGACTCTGACCTGACTCTGAGCTGACTCTGACCTGACTCTGACCTGACTCTCCACCTGACTCTGAGCTGACTCTGAGCTGACTCTGACCTGACTCTCCACCTGACTCTGAGCTGACTCTGACCTGACTCTGACCTGACTCTCCACCTGACTCTGAGCTGACTCTGACCTGACTCTGACCTGACTCTGACCTGACTCTGAGCTGACTCTGACCTGACTCTGAGCTGACTCTGAGCTGACTCTGACCTGACTCTCCACCTGACTCTGAGCTGACTCTGACCTGACTCTCCACCTGACTCTGAGCTGACTCTGACCTGACTCTGACCTGACTCTGAGCTGACTCTGACCTGACTCTGACCTGACTCTCCACCTGACTCTGAGCTGACTCTGAGCTGAGTCTGAGCTGACTCTGACCTGACTCTCCACCTGACTCTGAGCTGACTCTGACCTGACTCTGACCTGACTCTGAGCTGACTCTGACCTGACTCTCCACCTGACTCTGAGCTGACTCTCCACCTGACTCTCCACCTGACTCTGAGCTGACACTAGCTGACTCTCCACCTGACTCTGAGCTGACTCTGAGCTGACTCTGAGCTGACTCCGAGCTGACTCTCCACCTGACTCTGAGCTGACTCTGAGCTGACTCCGAGCTGACTCTCCACCTGACTCTGAGCTGACTCTGACCTGACTCTGAGCTGACTCTGAGCTGACTCTGACCTGACTCTGAGCTGACTCTGACCTGACTCTCCATCTGACTCTGAGCTGACTCTGAGCTGACTCTGACCTGACTCTCCACCTGACTCTGAGCTGACTCTGACCTGACTCTGACCTGACTCTGAGCTGACTCTGACCTGACTCTGAGCTGACTCTGACCTGACTCTCCACCTAACTCTGAGCTGACTCTGACCTGACTCTCCACCTAACTCTGAGCTGACTCTGACCTGACTCTGAGCTGACTCTGACCTGACTCTGACCTGACTCTCCACCTGACTCTGAGCTGACTCTGAGCTGACTCTGAGCTGACTCTGACCTGACTCTCCACCTGACTCTGAGCTGACTCTGAGCTGACTCTGACCTGACTCTCCACCTGACTCTGACCTGACTCTGACCTGACTCTGACCTGACTCTGAGCTGACTCTGACCTGACTCTCCACCTGACTCTGAGCTGACACTAGCTGACTCTCCACCTGACTCTGAGCTGACTCTGAGCTGACTCCGAGCTGACTCTCCACCTGACTCTGAGCTGACTCTGAGCTGACTCCGAGCTGACTCTCCACCTGACTCTGACCTGACTCTGAGCTGACTCTGAGCTGACTCTGACCTGACTCTGAGCTGACTCTGACCTGACTCTGACCTGACTCTCCACCTGACTCTGAGCTGACTCTGAGCTGACTCTGACCTGACTCTCCACCTGACTCTGAGCTGACTCTGAGCTGACTCTGACCTGACTCTCCACCTGACTCTGAGCTGACTCTGACCTGACTCTCCACCTGACTCTGAGCTGACTCTGACCTGACTCTCCACCTGACTCTGAGCTGACTCTGAGCTGACTCTGAGCTGACTCCGAGCTGACTCTCCACCTGACTCTGAGCTGACTCTGAGCTGACTCCGAGCTGACTCTCCACCTGACTCTGAGCTGGTGCAGAGACAGGATGGTCAGGATGGTCAGATGGTGTGCCAGTGTGAGAGGCCTTCAGGTATATTATGTTGGGATCGCGCTCAGTTCTTCAGCTTACAGAGAGCTTAAAAAGACAAAATGGCAACCGAATGGTGAAAGAGCGCCTCCTAAACGCAGTGTGTGCAGAATGTTCCAGTAATGCAGCTCAGCCATTGCAGTGTGTTGGCTACTATAAACACAAACTCTTTCTCCTTTCATAGGAAGGACTGTGACTGAGTGAGAACTTTTGAAAGTGACAGCATTTCTTACTCATTTTAATAAGACTTGCTTTATTTCAGATCATTAATATAAAGTGATTGAGTTTCACTAAATGTTCATTAAATTGGTGTGTAATTGAATAAACAAGTGATTTAAACTTAACAGTGTATTCTGAATATAAAATCACAGAAACTTATCAAAAAGTCAAAATCTACACATAGGATAGCTCTTAAGAATGCAGAATTTTTCCAAAGTAAATTCTTTTTATAAACTTAATAAAATTAAAAATTAATTTTTATAAATACATTCATTTTTAAATGAGGTTCAACGTTTCTTCCTCATGTCGTCTCAGGGAGTTTTTCCTCATCACTGTCGCCTCTGGCTTGTTCATTAGGGATCTAAATCTACATTCAGATTTGTGTAAATGTGTTTTTTGACAACGCTCTTAAAAATGTAATCTCAGAAACTACCTGGTCATGAAAGTTTGCATATTTCCTGGCCATACAGTCCAGGAAATCATGGTCCACAATGAAGAGTGGACTACAACATTTCCCCAGTAGAGCAGGGTCTTAGAACAACACTGAACACTGAAAGGTTGCTGGAGAGAAAGACAGGACCCAATATTGGCACAATCCTCTCAGAGTACAGAATGCAGTCTTGAAGAAGGTTCTAGGGTGAGGAGAACCTGCCACAACCCCTCAGTTAGCTCTTCATAGAGATGTACTGCAATCCTCTAAACACTTGATAAGCTCTTCCACTCAAGGCATGCTAGCTCCAGATCCTGGAGCTCCAGATCAGCCAAGAAAGTTACCTTGATCCACTCATTGAGAGGATATCTGGTTTCCCTGAGCATGGCAGTGTGTCACAGACTGATTTCCCTTTGAGGAGAAGTGCCTGAGTGCAGCTGGAGGAACTGTTCAGTCATCTTCAGTAGCACTTTATCCTGTTGAGGCTGGTGGATCTGGAGCCAATCCCAGGTACACTGGGGGTGAGGCAGGAATACACCCTGAATGGGACACCAGTCCATCACAAGACACCACACACACACACATTTACAGAGCTACCTACCTGCATGTTTTTGGGAGGTGGGAGGAAACTGGAGAACCTGGAAGAATCCCACATGGACCTGAACATGTGAAATCTCACTCGGAGAGTAATCTGAGCTCAGGATCAAAGCAGAACCTGTGGACCTGTGAGGAGATAACACTACCATCTCTGTATAAACCTACGTTCACTTTAGCAGGTGATGAGTCTCGTGTGTCGCTTGTAGTTTTTCTCTTGTGCTTGCGTAGCAACTGCTACTGTTGTCATTTGTGGGTGTGGTCTGTCCAGCGTTTTTTATTCATGAGAAACGATAATAAGGTAACACAAACATAGCTTCTAAAGCTTAGTACTTAAACACAAATTAAATAACACACTTTGTTTGTTGTTGAAAATTGGTTGTTTTATTTATATGTTGCGTGCTGGGCTTCGTATTAGCTTCATTCTCAGATTAGATTAGCAAAGCGAGCTAACTGTACTAGCTACGTACACTCACCAAAGACACCAAAGATCTCTGCTTCTTCCTTCCAAACTTTATTTTTCTTCCTAATGTCTCTGTACACATTTAATGAGGGGACGTATATGAAGATGAAAGATAGAAGATAGAAGATGAAACAATGCTATAAGTTGTTCTTCTGTTTTTGTATCAGAACAATAAATGGGAATTAATTGCAGGTCGGAGCTGAAGAAACATGGCAGCACGCGCACCATAGGATCGGTCTGAGGAATCACTCGAGACAATCGTTTGGATTTATCGCTTCATACCTCATTTGCATAGAATTGAGAAAATTTCATTTGTTGTTGAAATCGCAGCTCCTTGTTGAATGAACGATCACCTGTCGCTCTGTCTGATCATTAGTGTGATCGCAGGATTGCAGTGTAGAGAAAGAGAGCAGAGTTAGCATACAGTGTGGATTTAGCATTGTGTGATTGGTGTGTTCTGTCCTTCACTGTGCAGGACTTTTATTTCGTTCTGCTGTGACTGCAGCCTGATGCAATTACACACACACACACACACAGCAGATCAGGAAGTGTGTGTGTGTGTGTATGTGTATGTGTGTGTGTGTGTGTGTGTGTTTTAGGTCCCCAGCTTCCAGTAGTGCAGTGAAGTGCATCCGAGGCTCAAGTAGAAATCTCTAACAAGAGAACTACTGCACGCACATGTGCGCGCACACACACATACACACACACACACACACACACACTCTCTTCCTGATCTGCTGTGTGTGTGTGTGTGTGTGTGTGAGAGAGAGAGAGAGAGAGAGAACACAGAAGTGTTCTTTTAGTCAGAAATTCAGGATTCATATTTCTTTGATACTGCAAGTCTATCAATCTCACTTCATACCTGACTCACACACCCACAAACCCACCCACACCTACACCCACACCCACACCCACACACCTACACACCCACCTACACACCCACACACCCACACACCCACCTACACACACACACACACACACACACACCTACACCTACACCCCCACACCTACACCCCCACACCTACACCCACCTACACCTACACACTCATAATATATGGTGTGTCTGAGTGGGGGGTGTTGTGGAAGGAACAGATGTTCAAATTGATCTCATTTGTGTTCTATAGACATTTCCAGCTAACACGCACACAGAGAGTTCTAGTGTGTGTGTGTGTGTGTGTGTGTGTGTGTGTGTGTGTGTGTGTGTGTGTTCGGATGAGTTAGTAGATGGAAAGGCCACTCATCAGCTGTAACCCACTGAAGCCGATAAAGAGCTGCTCGACACCACAGACCAAAAGGTCACTCTCTCTTTCTCTCTCTCTCTCACACACACACACACACTTTATACAGAGGGAGAGAGAGAGATGAAAGAATATCATACAGTTACATTTACTGATATTTTGTTGCCAAAGTAACAACAAAGAATGTTTGTGTTTGAGTGTGTGTGTATTACACAAGGATTTAGCACTGAAACAGAAGGCTGAACACACTCAGTAATGTGTATATGTACAGCGAGATAAACACGTATGTGTACGTATATATGAACATTAACATGAACATTAACATGACCGTGCCACGCTGTATGATGTATTTTTAGCATTCATTCATTCATCCTTAGTAATTGCCTGGTCAGGGTCACGTTTGTTTAAATTACATTAGTTTATTTATATTGTGGGACCTACAATGACCCAACTGTACTGTGTAAGACGAAGGTGGGAATTATGACATGCTATGTAGGATCCTCATATACGGATCATATACTATATACGGTCGGGTCCATAAGTATTTGGACAATGACACAATTTTCATAATTTTGCCTCTGTACACCACCAGAATGGATTTGAAATGAATCAGTCAAGCTGTGACTGAAACGTAGACTTTCAGCTATAATTCAAGGGGTTTACCAAAAATACTGCATTAACCATTTAGGAATTACAGCCATTTTTTACAGAGTTCCTCCATTTCACAGGCTCAAAAGTAATGGGACAAACTAATATAATCATAAATATTAGGATTATTTTTATTACTTGGATACAAATCCTTTGCAGTAAATGACTACCTGAAGTCTGGACCCCATGGACATCACCAAATGCTGAGGTTTCTCCCTTGAGATGATTTGCCAGGTCTTTACTGCAGCCATCTTCAGTTGCTGCTTGTTTGTGGGTCTTTCTGTCTTCAGGTTTGTCTTCAGTAAGTGAAAAGCATCTTAATTGGGTTGAGGTCATTGGACATTTAAGAACATTCCTTTTCTTTGCCTTAAGAAGCTCTTGGGTTGCTTTAGCGGTATGTTTTGGGGATTATCTTCCAGTCATTCTGGTACAAGTTAATCTTGCATCAGAACTGGTCAGGCTTTTTTTAGAGGTTTTTTAGCAAAGTCTAATCTGGCCTTTGTGTTCTTGAGTGTTACCAGCGGTTTGCATCTTGAGGTAAACCGTCTGTATTTACATTCATGAAGGCGTCTCTTGATTGTAGATTTTGACAATGATACGCCTACCTCCTCCAGAGTGTTCCTGACTTGGCTAGATGTTGTGAAGTGTTTTTTCTTCACCAAGGAAAGAATTCTGCGATCATCCGCTTTAGTTGTCTTCCAGGCCTTTTGGTGTTGCTGAGCTCGCCAGTGCATTCCTTCTCTTTAACAATATACCAAATTGTTGATTTGGTCATTCCTAAAGTTTCTGCTCTCTCTCTGGTAGGTCTGTTTTTTTTTTCAGCCTAATGATGGCCTCCTTCACTTGTATTGACACCTCTTTGGACCGCATATTGAGAGTTCCCATGAACAGCTACCAAATGCAAATGCAAAGCTTGGAGTCAACCCCAGACTATTTATCTCCTTAATTTGTCATGAAATAATGAGGAAACAGGCTTATCAGTCAATTATCAGTCAAAATGGAGGAACTCTGTAAAAAATGGCTGTAATTCCTAAACAGTTAATGCAATATTTTTGTTAAACCCCTCGAATTAAGCTGAAAGCCTACACTTCAATCACATCTTGATGGCTTCATTTCAAATTAATTGTGGCTGTGTACAGATGCACACAGGAACAGCTGTTGAAATTGATCTTATTTGTGTTCTATAGACATTTCCAGCTAACACGCACACAGAGAGAGTTCTAGAGTGAGTGTTCGGAAGAGTTAGTGGCTGGAAAGGCCACTCATCAGCCATAACCCAGCAGAGCTGATAAAGAGCTGCTCAATGCCATAAACCCAAAGGTCACACACACACACACACACACACGATGATGCTGAACTTTACAGAAAGAGTAAGACAGAAGGTAAGACAGAGAAACAGAAGCAAGAGAGAGAGAGACAGCAGTAAAGGATGGCGATGGTGTAATTGGAGACAGTGTATTCACCTTTAAGGCCGAGTGTGTATTGATCCATCAGCTCGGATAACGGAATAAATGCGCACACACACACACACACACACACACACACACACAGGAGTGCTACTCTTCCAGTCCTTTGCTAAATGAGCGCATAATACACTTTCCGCAGCTTGGCCAATCACAGTCATCCCCAAGAGAATCACTTCCTGTTTGCTGTGGTGATAATGCCTGTATGTCATGCTTCTGAGAAAAGAGCACAGGGTAACTGTTTAGGGTAACTCTAATCATGATTCTACTACCACCATGCTTCACAGAGGTGAAGGTGTTCTCAGGGTGCTGGGTTTCTGCTAAATGTAGCGCATTGTGCCAAGGACAAAACGTTCACTTTTGGTCCCATCAGACCAGAGAACTTTCCAAATGTTCATTGAGTCTCCAAACAGGATTTCATGTTGAATTGTTTTGGTTTTGGTGTTGTCAGTCTCTGTGGACTGTTCAAGCTGTGTTCAAGCTGTGTGGAGTGTGAGGGCTGTGTTCAAGCTGTGTGGAGTATTCAGGCTGTGTGGAGTGTTGGGGCTGTGTAGAGTATGAGGGCTGTGTGGAGTGTTCTGACTGTGTTAGGGCTGTGTGGAGTGTTCTGATTGTGTTAGGGCTGTGTGGAGTGTTAGGGCTGTGTTAGGGCTGTGTGGAGTGTTGGGGCTGTGTTAGGGCTGTGTTAGGGCTGTGTGCAGTGTTAGGGCTGTGTTAGGGCTGTGTGGAGTGTTGGGGCTGTGTTAGGGCTGTGTGGAGTGTTGGGGCTGTGTTAGGGCTGTGTGCAGTGTTGGGGCTGTGTTCTGACTGTGTTAGGGCTGTGTGGAGTGTTGAGACTGTGTTTAGGGCTGTGTGGAGTGTTAGGGCTGTGTGCAGTGTTGGGGCTGTGTTAGGGCTGTGTGGAGTGTTGGGACTGTGTTTAGGGCTGTGTGGAGTGTTGGGGCTGTGTGCAGTGTTGGGGCTGTGTTAGGGCTGTGTGGAGTGTTGGGGCTGTGTTAGGGCTGTGTTAGGGCTGTGTGCAGTGTTAGGGCTGTGTTAGGGCTGTGTGGAGTGTTGGGGCTGTGTTAGGGCTGTGTGGAGTGTTGGGGCTGTGTTAGGGCTGTGTGCAGTGTTGGGGCTGTGTTCTGACTGTGTTAGGGCTGTGTGGAGTGTTGAGACTGTGTTTAGGGCTGTGTGGAGTGTTAGGGCTGTGTGCAGTGTTGGGGCTGTGTTAGGGCTGTGTGGAGTGCTGGGGCTGTGTTAGGGCTGTGTGGAGTGTTGGGACTGTGTTTAGGGCTGTGTGGAGTGTTGGGGCTGTGTGCAGTGTTGGGGCTGTGTTAGGGCTGTGTGCAGTGTTGGGGCTGTGTTAGGGCTGTGTGGAGTGCTGGGGCTGTGTTAGGGCTGTGTGGAGTGCTGGGGCTGTGTTAGGGCTGTGTGGAGTGCTGGGGCTGTGATAGGGCTGTGTGCAGTGTTCTGGCTGTGGCTTTGTGGAGTGTTTAGGGCTGTGTGGAGTGTTCTGACTGTGTTTAGGGCTGTGTGGAGTGTTAGGGCTGTGTTTAGGGCTGTGTGGAGTGTTGGGGCTGTGTGGAGTGTTCTGACTGTGTTTAGGGCTGTGTGGAGTGTTGGGGCTGTGTGGAGTGTTAGGGCTGTGTGGAGTGTTGGGGCTGTGTGGAGTGTTGGGGCTGTGTGGAGTGTTCTGACTGTGTTTAGGGCTGTGTGGAGTGTTGGGGCTGTGTGGAGTGTTAGGGCTGTGTGCAGTGTTCTGGCTGTGTTTAGGGCTTTGTGGAGTGTTAGGGCTGTGTGGAGTGTTCTGACTGTGTTTAGGGCTGTGTGGAGTGTTGGGGCTGTGTGGAGTGTTAGGGCTGTGTGGAGTGTTGGGGCTGTGTGGAGTGTTCTGACTGTGTTTAGGGCTGTGTGGAGTGTTGGGGCTGTGTGGAGTGTTCTGACTGTGTTTAGGGCTGTGTGGAGTGTTGGGGCTGTGTGGAGTGTTAGGGCTGTGTGGAGTGTTGGGGCTGTGTGGAGTGTTCTGACTGTGTTTAGGGCTGTGTGGAGTGTTAGGGCTGTGTGGAGTGTTCTGACTGTGTTTAGGGCTGTGTGGAGTGTTGGGGCTGTGTGGAGTGTTAGGGCTGTGTGGAGTGTTGGGGCTGTGTGGAGTGTTCTGACTGTGTTTAGGGCTGTGTGGAGTGTTGGGGCTGTGTGGAGTGTTCTGACTGTGTTTAGGGCTGTGTGGAGTGTTGGGGCTGTGTGGAGTGTTAGGGCTGTGTGGAGTGTTGGGGCTGTGTGGAGTGTTCTGACTGTGTTTAGGGCTGTGTGGAGTGTTGGGGCTGTGTGGAGTGTTCTGACTGTGTTTAGGGCTGTGTGGAGTGTTGGGGCTGTGTGGAGTGTTAGGGCTGTGTGGAGTGTTGGGGCTGTGTGGAGTGTTCTGACTGTGTTTAGGGCTGTGTGGAGTGTTGGGGCTGTGTGGAGTGTTCTGACTGTGTTTAGGGCTGTGTGGAGTGTTGGGGCTGTGTGGAGTGTTAGGGCTGTCTGGAGTGTTGGGGCTGTGTTAGGGCTGTGTGGAGTGTTGGGACTGTGTTAGGGCTGTGTGGAGTGTGAGGGCTGTGTGGAGTGTTGGGGCTGTGTTGGGGCTGTGTGTGGGCTGTGTGTGGGCTGTGTGGAGTGTTGGGGCTGTGTGGAGTGTTAGGGCTGTGTGGAGTGTTGGGGCTGTGTTAGGGCTGTGTGGAGTGTTGGGACTGTGTTAGGGCTGTGTGGAGTGTTGGGGCTGTGTTGGGGCTGTGTGTGGGCTGTGTTCTGGCTGTGTGGAGTGTTAGGGCTGTGTTAGGGCTGTGTGGAGTGTTGGGGCTGTGTGGAGTGTTAGGGCTGTGTTAGGGCTGTGTGGAGTGTTGGGACTGTGTTAGGGCTGTGTGGAGTGTTGGGACTGTGTGGAGTGTTGGGACTGTGTTAGGGCTGTGTGGAGTGTTGGGACTGTGTTGGGGCTTTGATTGCTCCTTGGTCTTCATGATGCTGTGTTTTGGTCCTCTAATAAACTCTGGATTTTTTCGGGAACAGGTGAATTTATACTGAGATCAAATGGCCATTTAATTATACACAGGTCAAATCCATTAGACAAATTATTTATACATTAAATTGATATAAATATTCTCTACTACAGTATTATGGGATGTTTTGTGTAGATTCATGACAAAAAAGTGCATTTATGTTAAGTGTGACTGCAAGTGTGCAATCATCATAATAAATCAACACCCTTCTTTAATCAACACATTAATTACATTAATTACACAAATATAAAATATATGCAGTGCATATATATAGTACAGTGTATCATTAATTAATCATAATTAATCACACTAACACACTGCAATCACACTAACACACTGCAATCACACTCACACACTGTAATCACACTCACACACTAATCTCACCCACACACTGTAATCACACTCACACACTGTAATCACACTCACACACTGTAATCTCACTCACACACTGTAATCAATCACTTTCGTATTACTATTGTTAATATAAACATTATTATCTTTATTATAATGTGTCATTACATATCATTGTCCCGTTCAAGATTTGTGTATGATGCATGTACAGCCCATGAGTCATTACCATGTCCGTGTATATATTTATACATATAATCTGGTGTGTGTGTGTGTCTGTGTGTGTGTGTGTGTGTGTGTTCTCAGGGGTCCTGCTTCTCCAGTCCTTGGTAAACAAGCTGAGAGTCACTCAGTACAGCGCTGGTGCTGTAATACCCTCGGATCTCCCCGCTCACTACAGGACACACATCATTCTCACACCACCTACACACACACACACACACACACACACACACACACACACACAGTTAGTCTATAACTGAACTCCTACAGGTTAACAAAAAGTACGAGTTTGTGATATGTAAGTAACAAACACTGTGTGTGTGTGTGTGTGTGTTACAGTAAAATACTGAGGGGTGGTGATGAAGTGGAGTTAATGTTACGATCCCAGAGTTGATTATTTTCCTATAACACCATGTCCCCAAGTGTTTTATTCCTCTTCTACCACAGCAATTTACCAAAGACTACAATTTATTATTTTTTAAAGGACTTGCTTTTTATGCTTTTTATCCATTTATAATTACAAATAATATTGTCGAATGTTGGTGGATCAAGTTAGTTCCTGTTGTCACTTATGTTATAGCAGCTATAAACAGCCTCTCTTTTTTTCTCTCTCGAAGTTAAAGATAAAAAAATTAAATGCAGCTGGTCATGTTACTAAGAAACTACGTAAAGAAGCGTAAACTCATCTGTCCCGAAGATGTCAGAAAGTTACAGCTTTACCTCTGGCTGTTACAAAGTGCTCACACTGGAGACTCCTTCCATAAATGTCGAATAAACTTCTCCTTACAGAAAACTTCACCATATCAATGATTACGCAGGTTTTTAATCTGTTTATTATCAGTGGAGCGTCGCTGTACACACCCCTGTGAATGAGCTGTTACTATAGAAACGATAACGTATTAGAACGAGCGCATTAATATAAACCTGCACTACTGTCAGAGCTGCTGTTATAGAGAATTAACATAATATTAATTTATTAATATTTATAGAAAAACACCTTCTGACCAATCAGAATCCAGAATTTATGATTTGGTAACCAAAATAAGTCAGAGGAACAAGATAACAACATTAGGAATATCCAAGAACAACATAACAAATGCACACTGACGAATGACATCCACGAAGCACACAACAGTCCTGTACGGACGCTGGTGATGTCGGAGCTCTGGGGTGTGGGATATCACAAGAACTGCAGCGTTCAGATGAAAGGACATGAAGTGAATGTTGGGGAACGTGGAAGGTCCAGGCAGGTTTGTAGATAAGGAGAAGATGAGAGAGATGAGGACTGAAACTGAAACCGTGAAGAGATTTGTAATTAAGGAGAAGATCAATTTGAAATAAATGAATCATTTAATGTGCAGTTAATCAAGTGTGTAAACTGCAGATGTTTACACTGAGAACTGGTAAAAAGCCAAAAGGCTGAATTTTGACCTAGAGTTCAAACTGCTACAAAAACTGCTACAGATACAGAAGTCCAGTAATCTGAGCAGCGAGAGACAGAGACGTGGATGAGGGATTAAGCAGTAGACTCAGACAGACAAGGTCAAAGCTTTATAATGTTTCTGAGATAAAAGTGGAGGTTTCCACTATGGAGCCGATACAGGAGTCGAGGGAGAATAACTCTGATGTGGTGATTTCATCGAGAGAAATCCATTCATCATCAACATCAAGGCTTATTGAGTAGTTCCAGGTTTACGGATGTGACATTTGAACTCATTCACTGACAAGGACTGTGCAGAACTCGTCATGTGCCTTTTAAGACAGAACAAACAACAATATTCCTGATGTTCGTTTGGACAAGCGCTGAAAACGTCACATGTCTCGCGCTGTGGATGTACCACGTGTGAAACTGTCCTCTAACATAGACGTCACATCACTGCATAGAACAAAACGTGAAACAAGAATTAAATAAGCGTGTACTTCACCCTGAGCCTCAGCTGTGTGTGTGTGTGTGTGTGTGTGTGCCCCCATCTACAGAATGAGAAGCATGCCAATACAATCTGAATTTAAATTTTACAAATCTGAATAATTATGCCTTTATTTTCAATTATTGTTTTGTAGTTATCTTACAGCAAATTGAAATTTTACTGCAAAGCTTGAAGCTGTGTGTAATTCAAATTTAATAATAATCAGTTTTGGGTGGCACAACCCATTTCACACTCATTTCTTCAAACTCAGCTTCAGTTTTTCAGAACACTACACCACTGGCTGATTGGTGATAATGCTGCTCCTTTACTTTTCTGATGTCCCCAGATGTAGTGTTGCAAATTACAAACACAAATAAAGTCATTAAATTCAGATTTGTACATTTTAAATGACATTCTATCAAAGCAGATAAATCGAGTTGATATTTTTATGAACTGCGTTTGAGCCAGTTAGTAATGGCTCCTCCTGAGGAACATATTAGTCTTTATTTCCTACAGACAGAAAATCACATCATTCAGATGTGTGTTTTAAGTGTACACACAAGATAAACCTGAATGCGCAGGAGAAAATGTCAACACCGAAAAAGCGGATATAAAAAGCAATAAGCCAACCACAGAGCCTTGAGGAATGCTGTGTGTAGAGCTTATTTGGGTTTAGCTGGAGAAGACAATAAAAATAATAAATATATAAATAATTATTATATATCAGTACTTTATGGGACTATAAACATGTGATAATGCTGGTGTATTTGGAGGTTTGATGTTGTCTTCAGCCATGACTTCCATGATGGAGTCAGTGCATCCCAGACAGTACACCATCAGAACAACAGTGTTCTGTTCAGGCCCATTTTTTGTTCCCCAAAAGTAAACAGTGTAAACCCACATGTTTCCCAAAGGTCCACATAACAAACCAGACTGGACAGAAGAGTGAGAATCCACGTGCCAAGTTTATTGAAATACAAGCAAAAGTCATCAAACAAAAGGGCAAACCGAAGAGTAGTCAAATATGGAGTAGCAAAGTGGTCGAAATACAGAATCGGTTATCAGGGAAATACTGGAAACAGGAAAAGATCAACCGATTCAAACTCTAGCATGTGAAACTGATCTGCCCTCTGCTGGTGGGGAGAGGTACTGTCCTGGGCTGTTGTGACCATCCAATTCTGTCCGTTGAACATTTCAAGGTTCAATACATCATCTAGGTGCCTTAACTAAAGCTACAAAAAGATGTACCTTTAATGGTGCTGCTACATACACAAGGAGCTATTAAATTTCTAGGGTTTGTCCTGATGAAGGTAAAGACAACAATTTGCAAGCTAGCAGTGTGTGTAAAGTCTAAGTAAGGAGTAAATTCAACATTGACTAATAACTTTACACCTTGCTAACAACCGAGTTCAGCAACGTGGACAAAGCAAGAGGAAGCGATCGCATACAGGAACATTAGCAGGGAACTCGAGTCAGAATTTCCTGAGGAACTACACAAGGCATGGTGGAGATCAACAATGCTACGATCCTGTAGAGCTTTCAGTTCGGATTCAGAATAAATAAGGAGCAGAAATCATCAGGTAATCCCGAGAAATGATACAATCCAATGAAAGGAATACGAGTAGCAGAAGATACCGAGGACTGACAAAGGAACAGTGCCAAAGAGAACCAGAAATAATGGGGGTTAGGTATTATAACACACAAACACACACACTTTACCTCAGCGCAGCATAGACATCTGGGTGTGAAGCTCCTTCCCATGAGGCATGATCCACTAACAGAGCTCCTACACACACACACACACACACACACACACACACACACATCACAGAATTACATCAAACTGCAGGGAGGCTATTCACACAAATACATTCACAACAGAGTTTGCAGATGATGTACCAGACATACAAAGAAAGTTCTAGCAGAAGGGACGCAGCCCTCTAAGCTGAGCAAGAACGTTTAACACACACTCGTTATAATAATGCTTTTTTCAGCACAGAGCAGCTGATATATTTCTCGCTAACACTAAAGAAAAAGGATATTATTTTATTAACCTATTGTATCTGTTTAAGTGTTTAACACATCATACATGCTGGTCATCAGAAGACTGGACCCAGGCATCACCCTGCTGCTCAACAGCACCCCCTTTTGACATTTTTCTTCAGGATGAGCATCCAGGTTCACCTGCATGCAACAGACTTGGCAGGAGTATGGGTCTTCTTAAGATAAATGAATTTCACACTCACTTTCGTTAACTCCGCCCAACAGGAATGTGACCGATTTGCAGATTGTGAAGGAAATTCTGATATCTTTAACGGCGTTGCCTTGGGAAAGATTAACATATTACACTGCACAAACAGGAAGTTTTGCATATTTCCACTGTACATCGTGCAGTGTGGCCGATTTATGTTCAGTGATGGGGCTTGGGCACTTAAACATGAAAATAGTGGTTCATTGTCATAGCACCACCAACTGACAACAGCAAGTGAAGCTTATAAACCAAACTTTTTATCACTCCACTTGCAAGGTTCGTCATATTTAAACCAAATATGCTCAGCATGATATATCCCTGATGATAAATTTTTGATATTTTAAATGGTATTGCCACAGTGAGTATCAATTAACATGAATGGCATGTAATCAGGGAGTGTGGCATAGTTCCAACGTACATCATTCCATGTGGCACAGGCTCCACAGCTATAGTAAATGATACAGAACTGTCAAACAAGCACACAGTAAGTCACCCGTCACAGCGCCTCCAACTGGCTACAGAAATAAACAATCCTTTTTATTATGTCTCTTACAGCGTGGATAAAAGTCATAGCACATATAGTCAGAATGATGTCACTATATCCAGGTTAACTTGGGAAGGACATGTTGAAATCTGGATCAACATTGCCATGGAAACGAGATTAATTAACGTCACACATTGCAAACAGGAAGTGTGGTATAATTCCACTGTACATTATGCAATGTGGGTTAAAGCTCAAGAAGATGTTCAGCATAACAAAATGGAAATATTGTTGAAACAGACACTGCTGTGCTCTTGGTGCTTGGGCCCATCAATCGCTGCTTGCAGCTATATTTTAATATCGTATTTGATGGAACTATGTAAAGAGTTTTTAATGTTTAGCTGTGACCTCTAATAACCTCTCAGTGTAACTCTTATTCAACAACAAGCTAGCTATCTTTAGTGAAATAATTGTAGTGTGTGTGTGTGTGTGTGTGTGTGTGTGTTACCCATGTAAATGCGTGCGATGCTATATGCTAAGTCTCTTGCTGCAAGCTGAAGGCTTTCTGGTGGACGAGACTCTGCAGTTTGGATGAACTGAGCTAAACCAGAGAGAGACGAGCGCAGACTCTGTACCGCAGGAAGCAGGGCGGGACCGGCACCACGCAATCGCTCCTACACACACACACACACACGCGATTACACACACACAATTACACGCACACAATTACACACTTAAACACTTGTTTTCTATAAGCAGTGATAGATTACTTAATGAAAACACATTGTGCTAGCTTTACACTTCATTAGCGCAACACTTAGAAGTTCACAGAAAAAGATTTGAATAAAATTGGAATGATAAATCATGTCACATTCGTTCAGCAGCCGGAGAAATCCGCTTATAAAACACATTTAATAATGAAATGGTGAGTGAAACTTTTGATTTACGCCCAACTTGCAAAAAACCTTCAAAAACACACACTGTGTTATTAATCTTTGCTCTATTGGTGTAGCGCTAGCCAGCTAGCTATTCTTAATACCTTATTTTGGGTAAATATTACCTAGCTAGCTATGTTATGTCAGTAATACTTAGCTACTTCAAAAATGCCTTAAAATATTTAATACTTTACTTTATAACACTTACCTTCTTCATGTAAAGCTAACCAGCTAGCTATATTTAATAATTTCTTTGCTTAGCTAATAGACAACAGAACTCTAGTTAGCTTAAATAATAGCAAGCTAGCACTCCTTTTCCACAATTAAGGAATATTTTTTATTTAATTTGTGTGTATGTGCAGCATATGTAACCATGTGGATTATTTCTGCTAATAAAAACTAGCTTAACACTTTCAACACTGCTAACACCAGCAGCTAGTGCAAAACTAACAATACTGCTAGAACACTGGAAATAAGAGCAGCTAATGCAGCATTAGGCGACGCAGGCTAACACTGACGCAGAACCATGAGGACTGTCTCTGACTAAAGCCACTGCTAGTCATTAAATGCTAATTAGCATAATTAGCCTTGCATAATTACATGTCTGACTGAACTCTACGATAGAGTGCTAACCAGCCTCGTTAATCAATTAGCATATTAAGGTATGATTAGCATGAAGGTGTGTGTGTGTGTGTGTGTGTGTGCGCTGCTTATGCATGCAGGTGGGCACTCCACGGATAAACACACTGCTGCTGCCGCATTCACACTGCGTTCTGCAATATCCGTGTTCAGATATCACCAGTGTGTGTGTGTGTGTGGGTGAGAGTGTGTGTGTGAGAGAGAGAGTGTGTGTGTGCGTGTGTGTGTGAGAGAGTGTGTGTGCGCATGTGTGCGCGCGCGTTATCTCACCTCCACATCAGAGAAGAAGGCCTGCAGTACACGGCCTGAGGATTTAGAAATTGAGCGCAGAACATCCAGAGAAAGAACATTAGTGGTGCCTTCCCATATACTCAACACCTGCACACACACACACACACACACACACACATTAATATAACTTTCTCAAACTGAACAATGAGGATACAGATAGAGACAGATAGCAGTGTGTGTGTGTGTGTGTGTGTGTGAGAGAGAGAGACTTCAGAGGAAACAATGAGATCTATCACTATTACAGAGATGAATGAGTCTGACACACACTGAGATTAAAAGAATGTTTAGGCCAAGCTGTTTCGCCATCGTGTGTGTATTGTATGTAACAATGTGTGTGTGTGTGTGTGTGTGTGTATTGTATGTAACTGTGTGTGTGTGTGTGTGTGTGTTTTGTATGCAACTGTGTGTGTGTGTGTGTGTGTGTGTTTTGTATGCAACTGTGTGTGTGTGTGTGTGTGTGTGTGTGTGTATTGTATGTAACTGTGTGTGTGTGTGTGTGTGTGTGTTTTGTATGCAACTGTGTGTGTGTGTGTTTGTGTGTGTGTGTGTATTGTATGTAACTGTGTGTATTGTATGTAACTGTGTGTGTGTATTGTATGTAACTGTGTGTGTGTTTTGTATGCAACTGTGTGTGTTTGTGTGTGTATGTGTATTGTATGTAACTGTGTGTGTGTGTGTATTGTATGTAACTGTGTGTGTGTGTGTGTGTGTTTTGTATGCAACTGTGTGTGTTTGTGTGTGTGTGTGTATTGTATGTAACTGTGTGTGTGTGTGTAATGTATGTAACTGTGCGTGTGTGTGTGTGTGTGTATTGTATGTAACTGTGTGTGAGTGTGTGTTTTGTATGCAACTGTGTGTGTGTGTTTGTGTGTGTTTGTGTATTGTATGTAACTGTGTGTGTGTGTGTGTGTATTGTATGTAACTGTGTGTGTGTGTGTGTGTGTGTGTATTGTATGTAACTGTGTGTGTGTATTGTATGTAACTGTGTGTGTGTGTGTGTGTGTGTGTGTATTGTATGTAACTGGGTGTGTGTGTGTGTGTGTGTGTATTGTATGTAACTGTGTGTGTGTGTGTGTGTATTGTATGTAACTGGGTGTGTGTGTGTGTGTATTGTATGTAACTGGGTGTGTGTGTGTGTGTGTGTGTGTGTGTGTATTGTATGTAACTGTATGTGTGTGTGTGTGTGTGTATTGTATGTAACTGGGTGTGTGTGTGTGTGTGTGTGTGTGTATTGTATGTAACTATGTGTGTGTATTGTATGTAACTGGGTGTGTGTGTGTGTGTGTATTATATGTAACTGTATGTGTGTTTGTGTGTGTATTGTATGTAACTGTGTGTGTGTGTGTGTGTGTGTGTGTATTGTATGTAACTGTGTGTGTGTGTGTGTGTGTGTATTGTATGTAACTGTGTGTGTGTATTGTATGTAACTGGGTGTGTGTGTGTGTGTGTGTATTGTATGTAACTGGGTGTGTGTGTGTGTGTATTGTATGTAACTGTGTGTGTGTGTATTGTATGTAACTGTGTGTGTGTATTGTATGTAACTGGGTGTGTGTGTGTGTGTGTATTATATGTAACTGTATGTGTGTTTGTGTGTGTATTGTATGTAACTGTGTGTGTGTGTGTGTGTGTGTATTGTATGTAACTGTGTGTTTGTGTGTGTGTGTGTATTGTATGTAACTGTGTGTGTGTATTGTATGTAACTGGGTGTGTGTGTGTGTGTATTGTATGTAACTGGGTGTGTGTGTGTGTATTGTATGTAACTGGGTGTGTGTGTGTGTGTGTATTGTATGTAACTGTATATGCGTTTGTGTGTGTATTGTATGTAACTGTGTGTGTGTATTGTATGTAACTGGGTGTGTGTGTGTGTGTATTGTATGTAACTGTATATGTGTATTGTATGTAACTGTGTGTGTGTATTGTATGTAACTGTGTGTGTGTGTGTGTATTGTATGTAACTGTGTGTGTGTGTGTGTATTGTATGTAACTGTATATGTGTTTGTGTGTGTATTGTATGTAACTGTGTGTGTGTGTGTGTGTGTATTGTATGTAACTGTGTGTGTGTGTGTGTGTGTGTGTATTGTATGTAACTGTGTGTGTATTGTATGTAACTGGGTGTGTGTGTGTGTGTGTGTGTGTGTGTGTGTGTGTGTGTGTGTGTACCTGTGCATCTCGTAGCAAGGCAGGCAAACCTGTGTCCTCAATATAACCTTGACCCCCAAAACACTCCAATCCCTCCGACACCACAGCAACCGCCTGAAACACACACACACACACACACACACACACACACACACACACACACACACACACACAGATATTCAGTTGCTAGCAGGTATAGTTGCAGAATGCACGTATAGCATGTACAGTGGAAATGCTGCCTTAGAGAGAACAGAAATGGGACAGACATGGAGACCAACACGGGGACAGTGAGGACAGGGAGGGTGCAGAGACAGAGCCTGCATGG
>NC_069735.1:19962490-19987490 GCF_027358585.1 Pangasianodon hypophthalmus | reverse complement strand
CTGCTGTTATTACTGCTGTTATTAATGCTGCTATTAATGCTGCTATTAACGCTGCTACGAATGCTGCCATTACTGCTGTTATTACTGCTGTTATTACTGCTGTTATTACTGCTGTTATTAATGCTGCTATTAATGCTGCTATTACTGCTGTTACTAATGCTGCTATTAATGCTGCTATTACTGCTGTTACTGATGCTGTTATTACTTCTGTTATTAATGCTGCTATTACTGCTGTTATTAATGCTGCTATTAATGCTGCTATTACTGCTGCTATTAATGCTGTTATTAATGCTGTTATTACTTCTGTTATTAATGCTGTTACTAATGCTGTTACTAATGCTGTTATTACTGCTGTTATTAATGCTGCTATTACTGCTGTTATTAATGCTGCTATTAATGCTGCTATTAACGCTGCTACTAATGCTGCCATTACTGCTGTTATTACTGCTGCTATTACTGCTGTTATTACTGCTGTTATTAATGCTGCTATTACTGCTGTTACTAATGCTGCTATTACTGCTGCTATTACTGCAGCCATTACTGCTGTTACTAATGCTGTTATTACTGCTGTTATTACTGCTGCTATTACTGCTGTTATTAATGCTGCTATTACTGCTGTTATTAATACTGCTATTAATGCTGTTACTACTGCTGTTATTACTGCTGTTACTAATGCTGCTATTAATGCTGTTATTAATGCTGCTATTAATGCTGTTATTACTGCTGTTACTAATGCTGTTATTACTGCTGTTACTAATGCTGTTATTACTGCTATTACTGCTGTTATTAATGCTGCTATTAATGCTGTTACTAATGCTGCTATTACTGCTGTTATTAATGCTGTTACTACTGCTGTTACTAATGCTGCTATTAATGCTGTTACTAATGCTGTTATTACTGCTGTTATTACTGCTGTTATTAATGCTGCTATTAATGCTGCTATTAACGCTGCTACTAATGCTGCCATTACTGCTGTTATTACTGCTGCTATTACTGCTGTTATTACTGCTGCTATTAATGCTGCTATTAATGCTGCTATTACTGCTGTTACTAATGCTGCTATTAATGCTGTTACTAATGCTGCTATTAATGCTGCTATTACTGCTGTTACTAATGCTGTTATTACTGCTGTTACTGATGCTGTTATTACTTCTGTTATTAATGCTGCTATTAATGCTGCTATTACTGCTGCTATTACTGCTGTTATTACTGCTGTTACTGATGCTGTTATTACTTCTGTTATTAATGCTGTTACTACTGCTGTTATTACTGCTGTTATTAATGCTGCTATTACTGCTGTTATTACTGCTGTTACTGATGCTGTTATTACTGCTGTTATTAATGCTGTTATTACTGCTGCTATTAATGCTGCTATTAATGCTGTTACTAATGCTGTTATTACTGCTGTTATTAATGCTGTTATTACTGCTGTTACTAATGCTGTTATTAATGCTGCTATTAATGATGCTATTAATGCTGTTATTACTGCTGTTATTAATGCTGTTATTAATGCTGTTATTATTGCTGTTATTAATGCTGCTATTAATGCTGCTATTAATGCTGCTATTACTGCTGTTATTACTGCTGTTACTAATGCTGTTACTAATGCTGTTATTACTGCTGTTATTACTGCTGCTATTACTGCTGTTATTAATGCTGCTATTAATGCTGTTATTACTGCTGTTATTACTGCTGTTATTAATACTGCTATTAATGCTGTTACTACTGCTGTTATTACTGCTGTTACTAATGCTGCTATTAATGCTGTTATTAATGCTGCTATTAATGCTGTTATTACTGCTGTTACTAATGCTGTTATTACTGCTGTTACTAATGCTGTTATTACTGCTATTACTGCTGTTATTAATGCTGCTATTAATGCTGTTACTAATGCTGCTATTACTGCTGTTATTACTGCTGTTACTAATGCTGTTACTAATGCTGCTATTAATGCTGTTACTAATGCTGCTATTAATGCTGTTATTACTGCTGTTATTACTGCTGTTACTAATGCTGTTACTACTGCTGCTATTAATGCTGTTACTAAGGCTGCTATTAATGCTGTTATTACTGCTGCTATTACTGCTGTTATTACTGCTGTTACTACTGCTGTTACTACTGCTGTTACTAATGTTGCTATTAATGCTGTTATTACTGCTGTTATTACTGCTGTTACTAATGCTGCTATTACTGCTGTTATTAATGCTGCTACTAATGCTGCTACTAATGCTGTTATTACTGCTGCTATTACTGCTGTTATTACTGCTGTTACTACTGCTGTTATTACTGCTGTTATTACTGCTGTTACTAATGCTGCTATTAATGCTGTTACTACTGCTGTTATTAATGCTGTTATTACTGCTGTTATTACTGCTGTTATTAATGCTGCTATTAATGCTGCTATTACTGCTGCTATTACTGCTGTTACTAATGCTGTTATTAATGCTGTTACTACTGCTGCTATTAATGCTGTTATTACTGCTGTTATTAATGCTGCTATTAATGCTGTTATTACTGCTGTTACTAATGCTGTTACTACTGCTGTTATTACTGCTGTTACTAATGCTGTTACTACTGCTGTTATTACTGCTGCTATTAATGCTGTTATTACTGCTGTTATTAATGCTGCTATTAATGCTGTTATTACTGCTGTTACTAATGCTGTTATTACTGCTGTTATTACTGCTGTTACTAATGCTGTTACTAATGCTGTTACTAATGCTGCTATTAATGCTGTTACTAATGCTGCTATTAATGCTGTTATTACTGCTGTTACTAATGCTGCTATTACTGCTGTTATTAATGCTGCTACTAATGCTGCTACTAATGCTGTTATTACTGCTGTTATTACTGCTGCTATTACTGCTGTTATTACTGCTGTTATTACTGCTGTTACTAATGCTGTTATTAATGCTGTTATTAATGTTGCTATTAATGCTGTTATTACTGCTGTTACTAATGCTGCTATTAATGCTGTTATTACTGCTGCTATTAATGCTGCTATTAATGCTGTTATTACTGCTGCTATTACTGCTGTTATTACTGCTGTTACTACTGCTGTTATTACTGCTGTTACTACTGCTGTTACTACTGCTGTTACTAATGCTGCTATTAATGCTGTTATTACTGCTGTTATTACTGCTGCTATTAATGCTGTTATTACTGCTGCTATTACTGCTGTTATTACTGCTGTTACTACTGCTGTTATTAATGCTGCTATTAATGCTGTTACTAATGCTGCTATTAATGCTGTTATTACTGCTGTTATTACTGCTGCTATTAATGCTGTTACTAAGGCTGCTATTAATGCTGTTATTACTGCTGCTATTACTGCTGTTATTACTGCTGTTACTACTGCTGTTATTACTGCTGTTACTAATGTTGCTATTAATGCTGTTATTACTGCTGTTACTAATGCTGCTACTAATGCTGCTACTAATGCTGTTATTACTGCTGTTATTACTGCTGTTACTACTGCTGTTATTACTGCTGTTACTAATGTTGCTATTAATGCTGTTATTACTGCTGTTACTAATGCTGCTATTACTGCTGTTATTAATGCTGCTATTACTGCTGTTACTAATGCTGTTATTAATGCTGTTACTACTGCTGTTACTAATGCTGCTATTAATGCTGTTATTACTGCTGTTATTACTGCTGCTATTAATGCTGTTATTACTGCTGTTATTAATGCTGCTATTACTGCTGTTACTAATGCTGCTATTACTGCTGTTATTACTGCTGTTACTAATGCTGTTACTAATGCTGCTATTAATGCTGTTACTAATGCTGCTATTAATGCTGTTATTACTGCTGTTATTACTGCTGCTATTAATGCTGTTACTAAGGCTGCTATTAATGCTGTTATTACTGCTGCTATTACTGCTGTTATTACTGCTGTTACTACTGCTGTTATTACTGCTGTTACTAATGTTGCTATTAATGCTGTTATTACTGCTGTTATTACTGCTGTTACTAATGCTGCTATTACTGCTGTTACTAATGCTGCTACTAATGCTGCTACTAATGCTGTTATTACTGCTGCTATTACTGCTGTTATTACTGCTGTTACTACTGCTGTTATTACTGCTGTTACTAATGCTGTTATTAATGTTGCTATTAATGCTGTTATTACTGCTGTTACTAATGCTGCTATTAATGCTGTTATTACTGCTGCTATTAATGCTGTTATTACTGCTGCTATTACTGCTGTTATTACTGCTGTTACTACTGCTGTTATTACTGCTGTTACTAATGCTGTTATTAATGCTGCTATTAATGCTGTTACTAATGCTGCTATTAATGCTGTTATTACTGCTGTTATTACTGCTGCTATTAATGCTGTTACTAAGGCTGCTATTAATGCTGTTATTACTGCTGCTATTACTGCTGTTATTACTGCTGTTACTACTGCTGTTATTACTGCTGTTACTAATGTTGCTATTAATGCTGTTATTACTGCTGTTATTACTGCTGTTACTAATGCTGCTATTACTGCTGTTATTAATGCTGCTACTAATGCTGCTACTAATGCTGTTATTACTGCTGTTATTACTGCTGTTATTACTGCTGCTACTAATGCTGTTATTGCTGTTACTAATGCTGTTATTAATGCTGTTATTACTGCTGCTATTAATGCTGCTATTACTGCTGTTATTAATGCTGTTATTACTGCTGTTACTAATGCTGCTATTACTGCTTTTATTACTGCAGCCATTAATGCTGCTATTAATGCTGCTATTAATGCTGTTAACTTTAGAGTGAACTTTGTTAGAGAAAATAAACAGTGCAATTTTCAGGTGTGTCGTTGTTACATAATTGTTCCAAAAGACAAAGTTCACTAACTTAAAATAACAGTGAAGCTGTAGCCAATCAGCTTTGCTCAGAAAGCAAACTCCGCCCCAGCAGCTGCTTTGTGACAATTTCTGCTCCAGAGCAGGAATTTTTCTTTCTACAGTGAATGAGCTTGTTGTACTGATCATCTTATCTGCCATCTCAACATCTGTGTGCTTTCCTCTGTGTGAGTGTGTGTGTGTGTGTGTCTGTGTGCATGCGTTAAACCTGATTGTTGATGTGAGAGGAAGTGGGTGGGGACAGTGGTTTGTTGCCACGGGAACGGGGGTTCGACACCAAAGCCTGAGATGCGTCAGTCTGTGGCCAAAAACCTCCAGCATACACATTCTGCTCTTCATAAAACCCTGCCTGTAACACACACACAAGCGCACACACGAGCGCACACACGAGCGCACACACGAGCGCACACACACAAGAGCACACACACAAGAGCACACATACCCAGCGTGTTCACTACTTTTGTGTATTAATATGGTGTGTGTCCGTGTGTGTGCGCACTCGTGTGTGTGTGTTACCTGGCTGTAGGTTTGTGTGTGTGATTGTGTGTGTGTTGTGTCCTGTCGCTCGTCCAGTTGGAACAGGTTTTCTCCTTCCTGCAGGTTCTCCTCGTCCTTCACCACCACCTGCTCCGGTCCCATCACCTACACACACACACACACACACACACACACACAGTTACCAATCCTGCATTAACCTTACTATGATGTGCTGTTAGCAGTGTGCTGCATCAACAGCTATCCTAGTGTGTGTGTGTGTGTGTGTGTGTGTGCGCGCGTGTGAGCGTGTGTGCGCGCGTGTGTGTGTGCGTGTGTGTGTGCGTGCATGTGGGTGTGGGTGTGTTATTTACCTGTAACCGTAGCGGTTGTCTCTGTTTGCGGCTATGCCCCGCCCCCCTGTCTCTCTCTCCGTCTCTCCCTCTGTCCTCCAGCTCCTCCCCCTCGCTGAACCTCTCCATCCCCACAGGCAGCTCCTCAGCCACACCCACGAACCCTGCCCCACCGCCACCCCTGCCCAATGAGGCAGGATTGTTGATGGGGGCGTGGCCTGACTCCGCCCGGTTCTGGCTCTGGTTCTGCGCAGTGGTTCTCTCAGCATTCTGGTTCAGCATGTAACTCTGGATCTCCTGAGGACAGCTCACAGGCTTTAGAGAGGCCGCACCCCCTGATGCACCAAGCCCCTCCCCTCTGCACATCAGGTCACTGAGGGGGGGCATCATCCTGCCGACTCCGCCCGCTTCCAGAGAGGCCGCCTCCCCCTGCCCCGCCCCTGTACCAAAGAGCCAAAGTGCAGGAGATGGCATTAACACAGAGTGCTGAGTCTGTCTAACTGCCTGCCTAACTGTCTGTCTGTCTGTTTAACTGCCTGTCTGTCTAACTGCCTGTCTGTCTAACTGCCTGTCTGTCTAACTGCCTGTCTGTCTAACTGCCTGTCTGTCAGTCTAACTGCCTGTCTATCTAACTGCCTGTCTAACTATCAGTCTAACTGCCTGTCTAACTGTCTGTCTAACTGCCTGTCTAACTGTCTGTCTAACTGCCTGTCTGCCTAACTGCCTGTCTGTCTAACTGCCTGTCTGTCTAACTGCCTGTCTGTCAGTCTAACTGCCTTTCTAACTATCAGTCTAACTGTCTGTCTAACTGCCTGTCTAACTGCCTGCCTAACTGTCAGTCTAACTGTCTAACTGCCTGTCTAACTGCCTGTCTAACTGCCTGTCTGTCTAACTGCCTGTGTAACTGTCTGTCTGTGTAACTGCCTGTCTGTCTGTCTAACTGCCTGTCTAACTGTCTGTCTAACTGTCAGTCTAACTGTCAGTCTAACTGTCAGTCTAACTGTCGGTCTAACTGTCTAACTGCCTGTCTAACTGTCAGTCTAACTGTCAGTCTGTCTAACTGCCTGTCTGTCTAACTGCCTGTCTGTCTAACTGCCTGCCTGTCTAACTGCCTGTCTAATTGCCTGTCTGTCTAACTGTCTGTCTGTCTAACTGCCTGTCTGTCTAACTGCCTGTCTGTCTAACTGTCTGTCTGTCTAACTGCCTGTCTGTCTAATTGCCTGCCTGTCTAACTGTCTGTCTGTCTAACTGCCCGTCTAATTGCCTGTCTAATTGCCTGTCTGTCTAACTGTCTGTCTGTCTGTCTAACTGTCTGCCTGTCTAACTGTCTAACTGCCTGTCTAACCGCCTGTCTGTCTGTCTGTCTAACTGCCTGTCTAACCGCCTACCTGTCTGTCTGTCTAACCGCCTGCCTGTCTGCCTGTCTGTCTAACTGCCTGTCTAACTGCCTGCCTGTCTGTCTGTCTAACTGCCTGTCTGTCTGTCTAACTGCCTGTCTGTCTGTCTGTCTGTCTAACTGCCTGTCTGTCTGTCTAACTGCCTGTCTGTCTGTCTAACTGCCTGTCTGTCTGTCTAACTGCCTGCCTGTCTGTCTAACTGTCTGTCTAACTGCCTGTCTGTCTAACTGCCTGCCTGTCTGTCTAACTGCCTGCCTGTCTGTCAGTCTAACTGTCTAACTGCCTGTCTAACTGTCAGTCTAACTGTCTGTCTGTCTAACTGCCTGTCTAACTGTCAGTCTAACTGTCTAACTGCCTGTCTAACTGTCTGTCTAACTGTCTGTCTGTATAACTGCCTGTCTGTCTGTCTAACTGTCAGTCTAACTGCCTGTATAACTGCCTGTCTAACTGTCAGTCTAACTGCCTGTCTAACTGTCAGTCTAACTGCCTGTCTAACTGCCTGTCTAACTGTCAGTCTAACTGTCAGTCTAACTGTCAGTCTAACTGTCAGTCTAACTGCCTGTCTAACTGCCTGTCTAACTGCCTGTCTAACTGCCTGTCTGTCTAACTGCCTGTGTAACTGTCTGTCTGTGTAACTGCCTGTCTGCCTGTCTAACTGTCTGTCTAACTGCCTGTCTAACTGCCTGTCTAACTGCCTGTCTAACTGCCTGTCTAACTGCCTGTCTAACTGCCTGTCTAACTGCCTGTCTGTCTAACTGCCTGTCTGTCTGTCTAACTGCCTGTCTGTCTAACTGCCTGTCTAACTGTCTGTCTGTCTAACTGCCTGTCTAACTGCCTGTCTAACTGCCTGTCTGTCTAACTGCCTGTGTAACTGTCTGTCTGTGTAACTGCCTGTCTGTCTGTCTAACTGCCTGTCTAACTGTCTGTCTAACTGCCTGTCTAACTGCCTGTCTAACTGCCTGTCTGTCTAACTGCCTGTCTAACTGTCTGTCTAACTGCCTGTCTAACTGTCTGTCTAACTGCCTGTCTGTCTAACTGCCTGTCTGTCTAACTGCCTGTCTGTCTAACTGCCTGTCTGTCTGTCTAACTGCCTGTCTGTCTAACTGTCTGTCTGTCTAACTGTCTGTCTAACTGTCTGTCTGTCTAACTGCCCGTCTAATTGCCTGTCTAATTGCCTGTCTGTCTAACTGCCTGTCTGTCTAACTGTCTGTCTGTCTAACTGTCTGTCTGTCTAACTGTCTGTCTGTCTAACTGCCCGTCTAATTGCCTGTCTAATTGCCTGTCTGTCTAACTGTCTGTCTGTCTAACTGCCTGTCTGTCTGTCTAACTGCCTGTCTGTCTGTCTAACTGCCTGTCTAACTGTCTGTCTGTCTGTCTGTCTAACTGCCTGTCTGTCTGTCTAACTGCCTGTCTAACTGTCTGTCTGTCTGTCTGTCTAACTGCCTGCCTGTCTGTCTAACTGCCTGTCTAACTGCCTGTCTAACTGTCAGTCTAACTGTCTGTCTGTCTAACTGCCTGTCTAACTGTCAGTCTAACTGTCGGTCTAACTGTCTAACTGCCTGTCTAACTGTCTGTCTAACTGTCTAATCGCCTGTCTAACTGTCTGTCTGTCTAACTGCCTGTCTGTCTGTCTAACTGCCTGTCTAACTGTCAGTCTAACTGCCTGTATAACTGTCTGTCTAACTGTCAGTCTAACTGCCTGTATAACTGCCTGTCTAACTGTCTGTCTAACTGCCTGTCTAACTGCCTGTCTAACTGCCTGTCTGTCTAACTGCCTGTCTGTCTAACTGCCTGTCTGTCTAACTGCCTGTCTGTCTGTCTAACTGCCTGTCTAACTGTCAGTCTAACTGTCTGTCTGTCTAACTGCCTGTCTAACTGTCAGTCTAACTGTCGGTCTAACTGTCTAACTGCCTGTCTAACTGTCTGTCTAACTGTCTAACCGCCTGTCTAACTGTCTGTCTGTCTAACTGCCTGTCTGTCTGTCTAACTGCCTGTCTAACTGTCAGTCTAACTGCCTGTATAACTGTCTGTCTAACTGTCAGTCTAACTGCCTGTATAACTGCCTGTCTAACTGTCAGTCTAACTGTCAGTCTAACTGCCTGTCTAACTGTCAGTCTAACTGCCTGTATAACTGCCTGTATAACTGCCTGTCTAACTGCCAGTCTAACTGCCTGTCTGTCTAACTGCCTGTCTGTCTAACTGCCTGTCTGTCTAACTGCCTGTCTGTCTAACTGCCTGTCTGTCTAACTGCCCGTCTAATTGCCTGTCTAATTGCCTGTCTGTCTGTCTGTCTGTCTGTCTGTCTGTCTGTCTAACTGCCTGTCTGTCTAACTGTCTGTCTAACTGTCTGTCTGTCTAACTGCCCGTCTAACTGCCCGTCTAATTGCCTGTCTAATTGCCCGTCTAATTGCCCGTCTAATTGCCTGTCTGTCTAACTGTCTGTCTGTCTGTCTGTCTGTCTAACTGCCTGTCTGTCTGTCTAACTGCCTGTCTGTCCGTCTAACTGCCTGTCTGTCCGTCTAACTGCCTGTCTAACTGTCTGTCTGTCTGTCTAACTGTCTGTCTGTCTGTCTGTCTAACTGCCTGCCTGTCTGTCTAACTGCCTGTCTAACTGCCTGCCTGTCAGTCTAACTGTCTAACTGCCTGTCTAACTGTCAGTCTAACTGTCTGTCTGTCTAACTGTCAGTCTAACTGTCAGTCTAACTGTCGGTCTAACTGTCAGTCTAACTGTCGGTCTAACTGTCTAACTGCCTGTCTAACTGTCTGTCTAACTGTCTAACCGCCTGTCTAACTGTCTGTCTGTCTAACTGCCTGTCTGTCTGTCTAACTGCCTGTCTAACTGTCTGTATAACTGCCTGTCTAACTGTCAGTCTAACTGTCTGTCTAACTGCCTGTCTAACTGTCAGTCTAACTGTCAGTCTAACTGCCTGTCTAACTGCCTGTCTAACTGCCTGTCTGTCTAACTGCCTGTCTGTCTGTCTAACTGCCTGTCTGTCTGTCTAACTGCCTGTCTGTCTGTCTAACTGCCTGTCTAACTGCCTGTCTAACTGTCAGTCTAACTGCCTGTCTGTCTAACTGCCTGTCTGTCTAACTGCCTGTCTAACTGTCTGTCTAACTGCCTGTATAACTGCCTGTCTAACTGTCAGTCTAACTGTCTGTCTAACTGCCTGTCTAACTGCCTGTCTAACTGCCTGTCTAACTGCCTGTCTGTCTAACTGCCTGTCTGTCAGTCTAACTGCCTGTCTGTCAGTCTAACTGCCTGTCTGTCTGCCTGTCTGTCTAACTGCCTGTCTGTCTAACTGCCTGTCTAACTGTCTGTCTGTCTAACTGCCTGTCTGTCTGTCTAACTGCCTGTCTGTCTAACTGCCTGTCTGTCTAACTGCCTGTCTAACTGTCTGTCTGTCTAACTGCCTGTCTAACTGCCTGTCTAACTGCCTGTCTGTCTAACTGCCTGTGTAACTGTCTGTCTGTGTAACTGCCTGTCTGTCTGTCTAACTGTCTGTCTAACTGCCTGTCTAACTGCCTGTCTAACTGCCTGTCTAACTGCCTGTCTAACTGCCTGTCTAACTGCCTGTCTGTCTAACTGCCTGTCTAACTGTCTGTCTAACTGTCTGTCTAACTGCCTGTCTGTCTAACTGCCTGTCTGTCTAACTGCCTGTCTGTCTGTCTAACTGCCTGTCTGTCTAACTGTCTGTCTGTCTAACTGTCTGTCTAACTGTCTGTCTGTCTAACTGCCCGTCTAATTGCCTGTCTAATTGCCTGTCTGTCTAACTGCCTGTCTGTCTAACTGTCTGTCTGTCTAACTGTCTGTCTAACTGTCTGTCTGTCTAACTGCCCGTCTAATTGCCTGTCTAATTGCCTGTCTGTCTAACTGTCTGTCTGTCTGTCTGTCTGTCTAACTGCCTGTCTGTCTGTCTAACTGCCTGTCTAACTGCCTGTCTGTCTGTCTGTCTAACTGCCTGTCTGTCTGTCTAACTGCCTGTCTAACTGTCTGTCTGTCTGTCTGTCTGTCTAACTGCCTGCCTGTCTGTCTAACTGCCTGTCTAACTGCCTGTCTAACTGTCAGTCTAACTGTCTGTCTGTCTAACTGCCTGTCTAACTGTCAGTCTAACTGTCGGTCTAACTGTCTAACTGCCTGTCTAACTGTCTGTCTAACTGTCTAATCGCCTGTCTAACTGTCTGTCTGTCTAACTGCCTGTCTGTCTGTCTAACTGCCTGTCTGCCTGTCAGTCTAACTGCCTGTATAACTGTCTGTCTAACTGTCAGTCTAACTGCCTGTATAACTGCCTGTCTAACTGTCTGTCTAACTGCCTGTCTAACTGCCTGTCTAACTGCCTGTCTAACTGCCTGTCTGTCTAACTGCCTGTCTGTCTAACTGCCTGTCTGTCTGTCTAACTGCCTGTCTAACTGTCAGTCTAACTGTCTGTCTGTCTAACTGCCTGTCTAACTGTCAGTCTAACTGTCGGTCTAACTGTCTAACTGCCTGTCTAACTGTCTGTCTAACTGTCTAACCGCCTGTCTAACTGTCTGTCTGTCTAACTGCCTGTCTGTCTGTCTAACTGCCTGTCTAACTGTCAGTCTAACTGCCTGTATAACTGTCTGTCTAACTGTCAGTCTAACTGCCTGTATAACTGCCTGTCTAACTGTCAGTCTAACTGTCAGTCTAACTGCCTGTCTAACTGTCAGTCTAACTGCCTGTATAACTGCCTGTATAACTGCCTGTCTAACTGCCAGTCTAACTGCCTGTCTGTCTAACTGCCTGTCTGTCTAACTGCCTGTCTGTCTAACTGCCTGTCTGTCTAACTGCCCGTCTAATTGCCTGTCTAATTGCCTGTCTGTCTAACTGTCTGTCTGTCTAACTGCCTGTCTGTCTAACTGTCTGTCTAACTGTCTGTCTGTCTAACTGCCCGTCTAACTGCCCGTCTAATTGCCTGTCTAATTGCCCGTCTAATTGCCCGTCTAATTGCCTGTCTGTCTAACTGTCTGTCTGTCTGTCTGTCTGTCTAACTGCCTGTCTGTCTGTCTAACTGCCTGTCTGTCCGTCTAACTGCCTGTCTGTCCGTCTAACTGCCTGTCTAACTGTCTGTCTGTCTGTCTAACTGTCTGTCTGTCTGTCTGTCTAACTGCCTGCCTGTCTGTCTAACTGCCTGTCTAACTGCCTGCCTGTCAGTCTAACTGTCTAACTGCCTGTCTAACTGTCAGTCTAACTGTCTGTCTGTCTAACTGTCAGTCTAACTGTCAGTCTAACTGTCGGTCTAACTGTCTAACTGCCTGTCTAACTGTCTGTCTAACTGTCTAACCGCCTGTCTAACTGTCTGTCTGTCTAACTGCCTGTCTGTCTGTCTAACTGCCTGTCTAACTGTCTGTATAACTGCCTGTCTAACTGTCAGTCTAACTGTCTGTCTAACTGCCTGTCTAACTGTCAGTCTAACTGTCAGTCTAACTGTCAGTCTAACTGCCTGTCTAACTGCCTGTCTGTCTAACTGCCTGTCTGTCTGTCTAACTGCCTGTCTGTCTGTCTAACTGCCTGTCTAACTGCCTGTCTAACTGTCAGTCTAACTGCCTGTCTGTCTAACTGCCTGTCTGTCTAACTGCCTGTCTAACTGTCAGTCTAACTGCCTGTATAACTGCCTGTCTAACTGTCAGTCTAACTGTCTGTCTAACTGCCGGTCTAACTGCCTGTCTGTCTAACTGCCTGTCTGTCAGTCTAACTGCCTGTCTGTCTGCCTGTCTGTCTAACTGCCTGTCTGTCTAACTGCCTGTCTAACTGTCTGTCTAACTGCCAGTCTAATTGCCTGTCTAATTGCCTGTCTGTCTAACTGTCTGTCTGTCTGTCTGTCTGTCTGTCTAACTGCCTGTCTGTCTGTCTGTCTGTCTAACTGCCTGTCTAACTGTCAGTCTAACTGCCTGTCTAACTGCCTGTCTGTCTAACTGCCTGTCTGTCTAACTGCCTGTCTAACTGTCAGTCTAACTGCCTGTCTGTCTAACTGCCTGTCTAACTGTCAGTCTAACTGCCTGTCTGTCTAACTGCCTGTCTGTCTAACTGCCTGTCTGTCTGTCTAACTGCCTGTCTAACTGCCTGTCTAACTGTCTGTCTAACTGTCTGTCTAACTGCCTGTCTGTCTAACTGCCTGTCTGTCTAACTGCCTGTCTAACTGTCTGTCTAACTGCCAGTCTAATTGCCTGTCTAATTGCCTGTCTGTCTAACTGTCTGTCTGTCTGTCTGTCTGTCTAACTGCCTGTCTGTCTGTCTAACTGTCAGTCTAACTGCCTGTCTAACTGCCTGTCTGTCTAACTGCCTGTCTGTCTAACTGCCTGTCTGTCTGTCTAACTGCCTGTCTAACTGCCTGTCTAACTGCCTGTCTAACTGCCTGTCTAACTGTCTGTCTAACTGCCTGTCTGTCTAACTGCCTGTCTGTCTAACTGCCTGTCTGTCTAACTGCCTGTCTAACTGTCTGTCTAACTGCCAGTCTAATTGCCTGTCTGTCTAACTGTCTGTCTGTCTGTCTGTCTGTCTGTCTAACTGCCTGTCTGTCTGTCTAACTGCCTGTCTAACTGTCAGTCTAACTGCCTGTCTAACTGTCAGTCTAACTGCCTGTCTAACTGCCTGTCTGTCTAACTGCCTGTCTGTCTGTCTAACTGTCAGTCTAACTGCCTGTCTAACTGCCTGTCTAACTGCCTGTCTAACTGCCTGTCTGTCTAACTGCCTGTCTGTCTGTCTAACTGCCTGTCTAACTGCCTGTCTAACTGTCTGTCTAACTGCCTGTCTGTCTGTCTAACTGCCTGTCTAACTGTCAGTCTAACTGCCTGTCTGTCTAACTGCCTGTCTAACTGCCTGTCTGTCTGTCTGTCTAACTGCCTGTCTGTCTGTCTAACTGCCTGTCTAACTGTCTGTCTGTCTGTCTGTCTAACTGCCTGCCTGTCTGTCTAACTGCCTGTCTAACTGCCTGTCTAACTGTCAGTCTAACTGTCTGTCTGTCTAACTGCCTGTCTAACTGTCAGTCTAACTGTCGGTCTAACTGTCTAACTGCCTGTCTAACTGTCTGTCTAACTGTCTAATCGCCTGTCTAACTGTCTGTCTGTCTAACTGCCTGTCTGTCTGTCTAACTGCCTGTCTGCCTGTCAGTCTAACTGCCTGTATAACTGTCTGTCTAACTGTCAGTCTAACTGCCTGTATAACTGCCTGTCTAACTGTCTGTCTAACTGCCTGTCTAACTGCCTGTCTAACTGCCTGTCTAACTGCCTGTCTGTCTAACTGCCTGTCTGTCTAACTGCCTGTCTGTCTAACTGCCTGTCTGTCTGTCTAACTGCCTGTCTAACTGTCAGTCTAACTGTCTGTCTGTCTAACTGCCTGTCTAACTGTCAGTCTAACTGTCGGTCTAACTGTCTAACTGCCTGTCTAACTGTCTGTCTAACTGTCTAACCGCCTGTCTAACTGTCTGTCTGTCTAACTGCCTGTCTGTCTGTCTAACTGCCTGTCTAACTGTCAGTCTAACTGCCTGTATAACTGTCTGTCTAACTGTCAGTCTAACTGCCTGTATAACTGCCTGTCTAACTGTCAGTCTAACTGTCAGTCTAACTGCCTGTCTAACTGTCAGTCTAACTGCCAGTCTAACTGCCTGTCTGTCTAACTGCCTGTCTGTCTAACTGCCTGTCTGTCTAACTGCCTGTCTGTCTAACTGCCCGTCTAATTGCCTGTCTAATTGCCTGTCTGTCTAACTGTCTGTCTGTCTAACTGCCTGTCTGTCTAACTGTCTGTCTAACTGTCTGTCTGTCTAACTGTCTGTCTAACTGTCTGTCTGTCTAACTGCCCGTCTAACTGCCCGTCTAATTGCCTGTCTAATTGCCCGTCTAATTGCCCGTCTAATTGCCTGTCTGTCTAACTGTCTGTCTGTCTGTCTGTCTGTCTAACTGCCTGTCTGTCTGTCTAACTGCCTGTCTGTCCGTCTAACTGCCTGTCTGTCCGTCTAACTGCCTGTCTAACTGTCTGTCTGTCTGTCTAACTGTCTGTCTGTCTGTCTGTCTAACTGCCTGCCTGTCTGTCTAACTGCCTGTCTAACTGCCTGCCTGTCAGTCTAACTGTCTAACTGCCTGTCTAACTGTCAGTCTAACTGTCTGTCTGTCTAACTGTCAGTCTAACTGTCAGTCTAACTGTCGGTCTAACTGTCGGTCTAACTGTCTAACTGCCTGTCTAACTGTCTGTCTAACTGTCTAACCGCCTGTCTAACTGTCTGTCTGTCTAACTGCCTGTCTGTCTGTCTAACTGCCTGTCTAACTGTCTGTATAACTGCCTGTCTAACTGTCAGTCTAACTGTCTGTCTAACTGCCTGTCTAACTGTCAGTCTAACTGCCTGTCTAACTGTCAGTCTAACTGCCTGTCTGTCTAACTGCCTGTCTGTCTGTCTAACTGTCAGTCTAACTGCCTGTCTAACTGCCTGTCTAACTGCCTGTCTAACTGCCTGTCTAACTGCCTGTCTGTCTAACTGCCTGTCTAACTGCCTGTCTAACTGCCTGTCTGTCTAACTGCCTGTCTGTCTGTCTAACTGTCAGTCTAACTGCCTGTCTAACTGCCTGTCTAACTGCCTGTCTAACTGCCTGTCTGTCTAACTGCCTGTCTGTCTGTCTAACTGCCTGTCTAACTGTCTGTCTAACTGCCTGTCTGTCTGTCTAACTGCCTGTCTAACTGTCAGTCTAACTGCCTGTCTGTCTAACTGCCTGTCTAATTGCCTGTCTGTCTGTCTGTCTGTCTGTCTAACTGCCTGTGTGTGTGTGTGTGTGTGTGTGTGCTACCTGTCTGTGTGTGTGTGTGTGTTACCTGTCTGTGTGTGTGTGTGTGTGTGTGTGTGCTACCTGTGTGTGTGTGTGTGTGTGCTACCTGTCTGTGTGCTACCTGTCTGTGTGTGTGTGTGTGCTACCTGTCTGTGTGTGTGTGTGTGTGCTACCTGTGTGTGTGTGTGTGTGTGTGCTACCTGTCTGTGTGCGTGTGTGTGTGTGTGTGTGTGTGCTACCTGTCTGTGTGTGTGTGTGCTACCTGTCTGTGTGTGTGTGTGTGTGTGTGCTACCTGTCTGTGTGTGTGTGCTACCTGTCTGTGTGTGTGTGTGTGCTACCTGTCTGTGTGCGTGTGTGTGTGTGTGTGTGTGTGCTACCTGTCTGTGTGTGTGCTACCTGTCTGTGTGTGTGCTACCTGTCTGTGTGTGTGTGTGTGTGTGTGCTACCTGTCTGTGTGCTACCTGTCTGTGTGTGTGTGTGTGTGTGTGTGCTACCTGTCTGTGTGTGTGTGTGTGTGTGTGCTACCTGTCTGTGTGTGTGTGTGTGTGTGTGTGTGTGTGCTACCTGTCTGCAGTCCTGCTTGATGCTGTGAGATGAAGTGTGTGCTCGTCTGCTCTGTGCTTTCTGACGTGACTTCGCCACACTCCTCCATCGTGTATCCGAACCCAGACATGGCTCCTCCCACAGCCCCGCCCTCCTCCGTGCCCCGGCCCTTGGCGGCGGCGGCGGCTGCGGCGGCAGCGGCCCGTTTGTGGTTGGCGGAGGCGGAGATGATCTGCGTGCACTCGTCGATGACACTCTTGATCTGCAGGATGCTGGCGGCGGTGAGCATGCGCAGGGCCTGCGAGCGCAGCAGCACCATGGAGCCGCTGTACAGGAAATCCACCAACTGCAGCACGGCGTCGGCCGGCACCAGGGGCGGAACGCTGATCTCCGAGTGGCCCAGCAGCAGCTTGTCCTGGAAGAACGGGCTTCCGGCCGCCAGCACGCAGGCGTGAGCGCGCAGGGACGCGTCCTGGATCCGCACCGTCACGTCACAGAACACACCGTCACGCCGCTGAGACCGCAGAGACTCTAACACACACTCACTCGCGTTCTGCAGACGGATGTAGTGCACCGAGTCGGAGCCGCACGCCGCCATGACCACGCCTAAAACACACACACACACACACACACTCTTTAAAGCATTAGGATTATAATTATACTTAAAGAAAACTGAAAGTAAACTACAGCTCAGCTTCACTGCGTTTCCTGAAAAACTTAAAAACATGTCTGTTTTGGATCATGAGCAGGTCCCTTCTTTCTCCACACTCTGGCCTTTCCATCACTTTGGCAGAGGTTCATCTCGGGTCCTGAACTTCTGAGAGGTGAGAGGTGGAGGCATGTGATGGCAGGAGATGTAAAACAACGCAACACGCTCCAGGCTCCACTGCCGTTCCCTAACCCCGAGTACCTGGGCGTGACACTGGAATTTTTTTCAGACTGAATTTTGCAACCTGAAGTTTGAGCTCTGACATCAGCAGCCTCAGCACAGGTTCCTGTGAACACCTGGAGACTGAATTACTGAATCTGAATTCATGAACATTAAAGTATAAATATTTTAATATAGAATAAATAGAATATTGCATATAATACTGACTCTTTTTTCTGTAAACCTGAATGCTGAAATGTGAATCTCTAATCAATCTCTAATCACTGAAATAAAACTAATGACAGCTTACACACACACACACAGCTAACACACACACACACACACACACACACACAGCTAACACACACACACACACACACACACACACACACAGCTAACACACACACACACACACACAGCTAACACACACACACACACACACACAGCTTACACACACACCTCACTCACACACACACACCTCACTCACACACACACAGCTAACACACACACACAGCTTACACACACACACAGCTTACACACACACACACACACACAGCTAACACACACACACACACAGCTAACACACACACACACAGCTTACACACACACCTCACTCACACACACACACACACAGCTTACACACACACACACACACACACAGCTTACACACACACCTCACTCACACACACACACCTCACTCACACACACACACCTCACTCACACACACACACCTCACTCACACAGCTTACTCACACACACACACACAGCTAACACACACACACAGCTTACACACACACACACACACAGCTAACACACACACACACACACACACACACACACACACACAGCTAACACACACACACACACACACAGCTTACACACACACACCTCACTCACACACACACACACACAGCTTACACACACACCTCACTCACACACACACACACACACACACAGCTAACACACACACACACACAGCTTACACACACACACACACAGCTTACACACACACCTCACTCACACACACACAGCTAACACACACACACACACACACACACACACACACACACACAGCTAACACACACACACACACACACACACACACACACACACCTCACTCACACACACACACACAGCTAACACACACCTCACTCACACACACACACACAGCTTACACACACACCTCACTCACACACACACACACATAGCTAACACACACACACAGCTTACACACACACACAGCTTACACACACACACACACACACACACACACACACACACACAGCTTACACACACACCTCACTCACACACACACACACACACACACACACAGCTTACACACACACCTCACTCACACACACACACACACAGCTTACACACACACACACACACACACACACACACACACACACAGCTTACACACACACCTCACTCACACACACACACACACACACACACACAGCTAACACACACACAGCTAACACACACACACAGCTTACACACACACACAGCTTACACACACCTCACTCACACACACACACAGCTAACACACACCTCACTCACACACACACAGCTAACACACACCTCACTCACACACACACACACACAGCTTACACACACACAGCTAACACACACCTCACTCACACACACACACACACACACACAGCTAACACACACCTCACTCACACACACATACAGCTAACACACACCTCACTCACACACACACACACACACACAGCTTACACACACCTCACTCACACACACACACAGCTAACACACACCTCACTCACACACACACAGCTAACACACACCTCACTCACACACACACACACACAGCTTACACACACACAGCTAACACACACCTCACTCACACACACACACACACACACAGCTAACACACACCTCACTCACACACACATACAGCTAACACACACCTCACTCACACACCTCACTCACACACAGCTTACACACACCTCACTCACACACACACACAGCTAACACACACACCTCACTCACACACACACACAGCTAACACACACACCTCACTCACACCTAACACACACACACACACACACCTCACTCACACACACACACACACAGCTAACACACACCTCACTCACACACACACACACACCTCGCTCACACACACACACACACCTCGCTCACACACACACACACACCTCGCTCACACACACACACACACACACACACACAGCTAACACACACACACACACACACACACACAGCTAACACACACACCTCACACACACACACACACACAGCTAACACACACACCTCACTCACACACACACACAGCTAACACACACACCTCACTCACACACACACACACAGCTAACACACACCTCACTCACACACACACACACACACAGCTAACACACACCTCACTCACACACACACACACACACAGCTAACACACACCTCACTCACACACACACACACACAGCTAACACACACCTCACTCACACACACACACACACCTCACTCACACACACACACACACCTCACTCACACACACACACACACCTCACTCACACACACACACACACCTAACACACACACCTCACTCACACACACAGCTAACACACACACACACACACACACACCTCACTCACACACACACACACACACCTCGCTCACACTCACACACACACACACACACCTCACTCACACACACACACACACACCTCACTCACACACACACACACCTCACTCACACACACACACAGCTAACACACACACACACACACACACACCTCACTCACACACACACACAGCTAACACACACACACACACACACCTCACACACACACACACACCTCACTCACACACACACAGCTAACACACACACACCTCACTCACACACACGCACACAGAGAGAGCTCACACGCACACACACACACAGAGAGAGCTCACGCTCACACACACACACACAGCGCATGCAACACATTCCTAACACACACACACACACAGCGCATGCAACACATTCCTAACACACACACACACAAATACAGATATGTTGAGCAGATGAACAGAGATGAAGGTTCTGACCTCTCACACAGAGGAACCTGAAGGTGTTCAGTGATGTTCCTGTTCTCAGTGTTAATGTTCCCGCAACGGCCTGTCAGCTTCTACACACACACACACACTCACTCAACACACACACCTAACACACACTCAACACACACACCTAACACACACTGACACTGCGCTGATCCTCATTACTCACGCGCATGATACAGTGTGCGGGTTTATTAATGCGGGATGAAGCGCGAGACCCGCACACAACCGCGCTTTATTCTCCTTATTACGGTCTTTATTTAGCGCTGACACAGCTGCAGCGGAAACTACGGCAAGCGGAGAGGGAAAACACACACAGCTCAAAAAAGAAAAACACCGAGAGGCAGAATAAAAGTCCTCAATCCCCGCCCCCTTTTTCAACACACACACACACACACACACACACAAACACATGCGCGCACACACACACACACACACACACATAGCGCGTGCAACATGTTCCTAACACACACACACACACACACACACCTGATATACATCACATAACTATATGACTTTATAGAACTGTATTTACATATTTTTTAATACATGCAAATGTACTTACTATTAATATGTACTTACTACTTAATATACAGTCTGTGTGTGTTTATTTGTGTGTGTGTGTGTGTGTTTATTTGTGTGTGTGTGTGTGTGTGTGTGTGTTTATTTGTGTGTGAGATCTATATGAGGGCGGAGCTAATAATTTACCTTATTGTGTATATGATCATGTGTACACTGACAGGGATTACTCACAGTTATAACAGTGCTTCTGGAGCCAATCAGATCACACTATACTTATGACATCATCCCACATGAATGTAGCTCCACCCACAAAGGCAGACCTTTTTTCGGCTGTGTTTAAATCACACACTAAGCTCCACGACAGCAGCGTCGTCCACACAGAGAGAGTTCACACCGTATTCAGAGTTCAGAAAGTTACTTCAGTATTTACGTGAGGAAAGTTGCTGGTATTCAGAGTCGTGTTACGCAGCTGCTTCAGTGGAGCTCCACATTCAGATTATTAACATCATCTGCGTGCAGTTCACGCCTCAGAGGTAGCCAGATTTTTCTTGAGTAGAGTGTTTCAGTAACTTTTAAACCCAAAAACATCAGGGATAGAAAATGTGGACTGAAAAAGGAAACTTTAAAAATAGAGTTTACTTTAACAACATGAAATGAAAAGATGAAAGTTCAAATAAGCATTGAACAGTAGTTAACAGTTAGCTAATATGTATTCTGCAAATACACTATAAAGCCAAAAGTATGTGCACCCTGACCACATGTGCTTGTTGAACGTCTCATTCCAGATTTATTCCCCGTGTGTTTGCTGTTATAATGAGCTCCACTCTTCTGGGAAGCTTTCCACTAGATGTTGGAGCGTGGCTGTGGGGATTTGTGTTCATTCAGCTACAAGAGCATTAGTGAGGTCAGGCGCTGATGTTGGGATGTCGAGGAGGTCTGGGGTTCAGTCGGTGTTCCAGTTCATCCCAAAGGTGTTCAGTGGGGTTGAGGTCAGGGCTCTGTACAGGACACTCGAGTTCTTCCACTCCAACCTTCACACACCATGTCTTCATGGAGCTCGCTTGGAAGCATACAATTATCTAAAATATCTTTGTATTTTTATTTTTATTGTAGCATTAACATTAACATTCTCCTTCACTGGAACTAAAGGACAGTCCCAGACGATCACCCCACCTCCACTCCAGAGAAGACGTCTCCACTGCTCCAGAGTCCAGTGTCGGTGCTTTACTCCACTCCAGCTCACGCTCGGTGTTATGCACAGTGATCTGAGGCTCGTGTGCAGCTGCTCGGCCATGAAACCCGTTTCATGAAGCTCCTGAAGCACAGTTCTTGTGCTGATGCTGTTTCCAGAGGCAGTTTGGAGCTCTGTAGTGAGTGATAAAACAGAGGATAGGTGAGTTTTAGGTGTTACACACTTCAATACTCAGAGGCCTGCTCTGTGGTCTAACGCTTTGTGGTCTAACGCTTCGTGGTCTAACGCTTTGTGGCCAAGCTGTTGTTGCTCTGAGACGCTTCCATTTCACTATAATAGCTCTTACAGTTGCCCGGGGCAGGTCTAGCGGGGCAGAAATTTCATGAACTGACTCGTGCCACATACTGAGATCTTCAGGATGACCCATTCTGATGCCAGTGTGTGTCTGCATGGCTATGTGCTGGATTTTATGCACCTGTTAGCAATGGATGTGGCTTAAACACCTGACCTCATGCTTTTGGCCAGTGTAGTGCACGTTAAAACTGAGAATTCTAGTTATGATAATCATGTTAATCACATAGTAATATAACAATATCAGTTTCACTCAGCTTATAAAACACTGCCTACTGATTTTTATACAGAGAATTAGAAGTTTAGAGTTTTTATTTATTCAGTGACATAGAACCATGCTGAGAAATGAATCAGTCTCTGCTCTTGATGTGTTTTATAAAAGATTAAAGTCATATATAATCACTTTACAGCAACAGCTCATCACACACTCTCAGCTTTAACCCAATGTCCAAGTTGCAGCTGTCTCACAACTTTAAATATCATTTAACTCTCTGCACATCACAACATAAGTTCATTACAGTTAAACACACACACACACACACTCCCTCTCTCTCTCTCTCTCACTCGCACACACACACACACACTCAGTTCAGTTCAGTTCATCAGTGCTTTATTGGCATGAATGTTATAAATCACATTGTTGCAAATATTGCATGTAGATTAAACCAAAATTTATACAAATAACACACATATATACGTACTTAAACATTACAGACATTATAAACAGGAACAGTAAAATATATATATATACATAAAGTGAACAACAATAACAAGAACCTGACAGGTGAGTGTGTATTCAGGGTGTGTGTGTTCAGGGTGTGTGTGTTCAGGGTGTGTGTGTTGAGGGTGTGTGTATTCAGGGTGTGTGTGTTCAGGGTGAGTGTATTCAGGGTGTGTGTATTCAGGGTGTGTATGTATTCAGGGTGTGTGTATTCGGGGTGTGTGTGTTCAGGGTGTGTGTTCAGGGTGTGTATTCAGGGTGTGTGTGTTCAGGGTGTGTGTGTATTCAGGGTGTGTGTATTCGGGGTGTGTGTATTCAGGGTGTGTGTGTGTTCAGGGTGTGTGTGTGTTCAGGGTGTGTGTGTATTCAGGGTGTGTGTATTCGGGGTGTGTGTGTTCAGGGTGTGTGTTCAGGGTGTGTGTGTGTTCAGGGTGTGTGTGTATTCAGGGTGTGTGTATTCAGGGTGTGTGTGTTCAGGGTGTGTGTGTATTCAGGGTGTGTGTATTCGGGGTGTGTGTGTTCAGGGTGTGTATTCGGGGTGTGTGTGTTCAGGGTGTGTGTGTGTTCAGGGTGTGTGTGTATTCAGGGTGTGTGTATTCGGGGTGTGTGTGTTCAGGGTGTGTGTGTGTTCAGGGTGTGTGTGTATTCAGGGTGTGTGTATTCGGGGTGTGTGTGTTCAGGGTGTGTGTTCAGGGTGTGTATTCAGGGTGTGTGTGTTCAGGGTGTGTGTGTATTCAGGGTGTGTGTATTCGGGGTGTGTGTATTCAGGGTGTGTGTGTGTTCAGGGTGTGTGTGTGTTCAGGGTGTGTGTGTATTCAGGGTGTGTGTATTCGGGGTGTGTGTGTTCAGGGTGTGTGTTCAGGGTGTGTGTGTGTTCAGGGTGTGTGTGTATTCAGGGTGTGTGTATTCGGGGTGTGTGTATTCGGGGTGTGTGTGTTCAGGGTGTGTGTTCAGGGTGTGTGTATTCAGGGTGTGTGTGTTCAGGGTGTGTGTGTATTCAGGGTGTGTGTATTCGGGGTGTGTGTGTTCAGGGTGTGTATTCGGGGTGTGTGTGTTCAGGGTGTGTGTGTGTTCAGGGTGTGTGTGTATTCAGGGTGTGTGTATTCGGGGTGTGTGTGTTCAGGGTGTGTGTGTGTTCAGGGTGTGTGTGTATTCAGGGTGTGTGTATTCGGGGTGTGTGTGTTCAGGGTGTGTGTTCAGGGTGTGTGTATTCAGGGTGTGTGTGTTCAGGGTGTGTGTGTGTTCAGGGTGTGTGCAGGACACTCGGTGTCTCGCTGTCCCTCAGACTCTCACATTCTGTTACACACTGTACAGTGAAGGCTGCAGTGTTTCTCCCAGAATGATTCTTAGTTTTTCTTCATCTGTTAAATTGCAGAAATCTGGTATTTTGTGTGAGATGTTGTTGGTGAAGGTGTTTCTCTCTCTCTGGTGTTGATATTTTTCACAGTGGAGGAAGTGCAGCTCTGTCTCGACCTCACCGCTCGCACAGTGAGCACACAGTCTCTGTTCTCTGGGCAGCCATGTTCTCCTGTGCTCCAGGTTCTCCTGTGCTCCAGGTTCTCCCGTATTCCAGGTTCTCCCGTGTTCCAGGTTCTCCTGTGCTCCAGGTTCTCCCGTGTCGGCCCTTCTCCACGGCGAGACTGTGCTCACTCAGCCTGTACCTGGTCAGGACGTGTCTCTGCTTTATATCTCTGATGGTGAAGAGACACTCTGCCAGTTCATACTCTCTGTTTAGAGCTGATAGCAGTGTAATCTGGACTGGGTTTGGTTCTGACTGTCCCAGTGCTCCAGATACACTCTCCTCATCTGCTCAGTAACTTGGTTGACTCTGATTAGGGGTTATTGTGTTAGTGGTTAGTGGTTAGTGTGTTAGTGGTT
>NC_069735.1:19528596-19548596 GCF_027358585.1 Pangasianodon hypophthalmus | reverse complement strand
TCTGTCTGTTTATCTGTTTATCTATCTGTTTATCTGTTTGTTTATCTGTCTGTTTATCTGTCTGTTTATCTGTTTATCTGTCTGTCTATCTGTCTGTTTATCTGTTTATCTGTCTGTTTATCTGTCTGTCTATCTGTCTGTTTATCTGTTTATCTGTCTGTTTATCTGTTTGTTTATCTGTTTATCTGTCTGTCTATCTGTCTGTTTATCTGTCTGTTTATCTGTTTATCTGTCTGTCTATCTGTCTGTTTATCTGTTTATCTGTCTGTTTATCTGTCTGTTTATCTGTCTGTTTATCTGTTTATCTGTCTGTCTATCTGTCTGTTTATCTGTTTATCTGTCTGTCTATCTGTCTGTTTATCTATCTGTTTATCTGTTTGTTTATCTGTCTGTCTATCTGTCTGTTTATCTGTCTGTTTATCTGTTTATCTGTCTGTCTATCTGTCTGTTTATCTGTTTATCTGTCTGTTTATCTGTCTGTCTATCTGTCTGTTTATCTGTTTATCTGTCTGTTTATCTGTTTGTTTATCTGTTTATCTGTCTGTCTATCTGTCTGTTTATCTGTCTGTTTATCTGTTTATCTGTCTGTCTATCTGTCTGTTTATCTGTTTATCTGTCTGTCTATCTGTCTGTTTATCTGTCTGTTTATCTGTTTATCTGTCTGTCTATCTGTCTGTTTATCTGTTTATCTGTCTGTCTATCTGTCTGTTTATCTATCTGTTTATCTGTTTGTTTATCTGTCTGTCTATCTGTCTGTTTATCTGTCTGTTTATCTGTTTATCTGTCTGTCTATCTGTCTGTTTATCTGTTTATCTGTTTGTTTATCTGTCTGTTTATCTGTCTGTTTATCTGTTTATCTGTCTATCTGTCTGTTTATCTGTTTGTTTATCTGTCTGTTTATCTGTTTATCTGTCTGTCTATCTGTCTGTTTATCTGTTTATCTGTCTGTTTATCTGTCTGTCTATCTGTCTGTTTATCTGTCTGTTTATCTGTCTGTCTATCTGTCTGTCTATCTGTCTGTTTATCTGTCTGTTTATCTGTCTGTTTATCTGTTTGTTTATCTGTCTGTTTATCTGTTTGTTTATCTGTCTGTTTATCTGTTTGTTTATCTGTCTGTCTATCTGTCTGTTTATCTGTCTGTTTATCTGTTTGTTTATCTGTCTGTTTATCTGTTTGTTTATCTGTCTGTTTATCTGTCTGTTTATCTGTTTGTTTGTTTATCTGTCTGTCTATCTGTCTGTTTATCTGTCTGTTTATCTGTTTGTTTATCTGTCTGTTTATCTGTTTGTTTATCTGTCTGTTTATCTGTTTGTTTATCTGTCTGTCTATCTGTCTGTTTATCTGTCTGTTTATCTGTTTGTTTATCTGTCTGTTTATCTGTCTATCTGTCTGTCTATCTGTCTGTTTATCTGTCTGTTTATCTGTCTGTCTGTCTGTTTATCTGTTTGTTTATCTGTCTGTTTATCTGTTTGTTTATCTGTTTGTTTATCTGTCTATCTGTCTGTTTATCTGTCTGTCTATCTGTCTGTTTATCTGTTTATCTGTCTGTTTATCTGTCTGTTTATCTGTCTGTTTATCTATTTATCTGTCTGATTATCTGTCTGTTTATCTGTCTGTTTATCTGTTTGTTTATCTGTTTGTTTATCTGTCTGTCTATCTGTCTGTTTATCTGTTTATCTGTCTGTTTATCTATTTATCTGTCTGATTATCTGTCTGTTTATCTGTTTGTTTATCTGTCTGTTTATCTGTTTGTTTATCTGTCTGTTTATCTTTCTTTTTATCTGTTTGTTTATCCGTCTGTTTATCTGTCTGATTATCTGTCTGTTTATCTGTTTGTTTATCCGTCTGTTTATCTGTCTGATTATCTGTCTGTTTATCTTTCTTTTTATCTGTTTGTTTATCCGTCTGTTTATCTGTCTGATTATCTATTTATCTGTCTGATTATCTGTCTGTTTATCTGTCTGTTTATCTGTTTGTTTATCTGTCTGTTTATCTGTTTGTTTATCTGTCTGTTTATCTTTCTTTTTATCTGTTTGTTTATCCGTCTGTTTATCTGTCTGATTATCTGTCTGTTTATCTGTTTGTTTATCTTTCTGTCTATCTGTCTGTTTATCTGTCTGTTTATCTTTCTTTTTATCTGTTTGTTTATCCATCTGTTTATCTGTCTGATTATCTGTCTGTTTATCTGTTTGTTTATCTTTCTGTCTATCTGTTTGTTTATCCGTCTGTTTATCTGTCTGATTATCTATTTATCTGTCTGATTATCTGTCTGTTTATCTGTCTGTTTATCTGTTTGTTTATCTGTCTGTTTATCTGTTTGTTTATCTGTCTGTTTATCTTTCTTTTTATCTGTTTGTTTATCCGTCTGTTTATCTGTCTGATTATCTGTCTGTTTATCTGTTTATCTGTCTGTTTATCTGTCTGTTTATCTGTTTATCTGTCTGTTTATCTGTCTGTTTATCTGTTTGTTTATCTGTTTGTTTATCTGTCTGTTTATCTGTTTATCTGTCTGTTTATCTGTCTGTCTATCTGTCTGTTTATCTGTTTATCTGTTTTTTATCTGTCTGTTTATCTGTTTATCTGTTTTTTATCTGTCTGTCTATCTGTCTGTTTATCTGTCTGTTTATCTGTCTGTTTATCCGTTTATCTGTCTGTTTATCTATCTATCTGTCTGTTTATCTGTCTGTTTATCTGTCTGTTTATCTGTCTGTCTATCTGTCTGTTTATCTGTTTATCTGTCTGTTTATCTGTTTATCTGTTTATCTGTCTGTTTATCTGTTTATCTGTCTGTCCGTTTATCTGTCTGTTTATCTGTTTATCTGTTTATCTGTCTGTTTATCTGTTTATCTGTCTGTTTATCTGTCTGTTTATCTGTTTATCTGTCTGTTTATCTGTTTGTCTGTACAATAATAATAATAATAATAATAATAATAATAATAGTAATAATAGTAATAATAGTAAATCTGTTGAACTGCTGTGTAGAAAAATAAGTGCAGTCTTTGATGCCACAGATGGAGTGTGAGGTCAGTGAGTCAGAGTTTAATGTCTGCTCTGTAACAGTAGCAGTGATGTAATTAATCTTATTCATTTAAAATGATTTTAATCTTTAAAATGAGAAACTTTAACACCTGCAGTCTAACACGTCTGATCATTAGACATCAGTCTTTTACTGGTTTTTCTCCCCTCTGCTGGATCGCGCTGTTTTACGACACCAACACTGACAGGTTTATTAAAGTGGTGAATCTGACTGCAGTATCCGAGTCACACCTGTGCTCAGGTAAGACCTGTTACATCTGTTTCTTTTGTGTTAATTCACACGTGGACGTCTTCAGTCTGTGTCTTGTTGAATAACAGTGTTGCGTGACGGAGTGCGGCGATGGACTGGGTGTACTCCGTCCTCGCGCTCCGCATTCCCGCGACTGACTCCGTGTTAGTAACTGGCAGAGATTAGCAGGACGTGATTAAGTGGCACTAAATTAATTCCATAAAGTCGACTTTTATTACTAAAGGTGAAAAAGTAGAATTCATTTTTGAACTTGAGAGTAAAATTGCAAACAAAATGGCGGTGCTTTTCCCATTTTCTGTCTCGCCATGAGCATGTGTGTGACTGCGGCTTTACTCTGAGATGTTTAACCCCGACATCGTGGGATTAACAGTCTCTGGAAAACTTACACACACACACACACACACACACACACACACACACACAAACAGCCTGGGCTTCATCAGGAGTTTTATTTACGTGTGTGAGATGTGCTCTAGTTTCCCATCATTGCCATTTTCCCTCAGTCTCAATCTTAAACTCTCTGTCTGTTTATCTCTGTTAAATACAGACAGACCGTGTGTGTGTGTGTGTGTGTGTGTGTGTGTGTGTGTGTGTGTGTGTGTGTGAAGTGTCTCTGCTGTAACGTGTACGATTTTCTAAAGCTACTTCATGTCGCAGAGTTCACAGGGTTAGCACTACTGGCTAATGCTAATGCTAACTTCCTTTCCTTAAATTCCCAAACACACAGCTGCTCAATGCCGCATTTCCTCTGTGCTGGAAATCCACAAATCCTACCGGCACACACACACACACACACACACACACACACACACACACCCTGGCTGTCGCGCCCTGTGTTTAGAGGAGCGAGTCAGTATTTTAGCGAGCTGGGCTTTGATTGTGGTGCACACCTGTATTTTCAGGTAGAGACTTCCTCCCTGACTCCGCCCCTTTCCTTTGATTCTTAAAGAGCTGTGGCGCCTCCATTACTGAGTGTGCACACACACACACACACACACACACACACACACACACACACACTCTCTCTCACACACACACACACACACACACACACACACACACACACCTCACACAGACCAGACACAACTTCATATGACACGTTGACTGTGTGTGTGTGTGTGTGTGTGTGTGTGAGGTGTGTGTGTGTGTGTGTGTGTGTGTGTGTGAGGTGTGTGTGTGGTTATTTGGATAAGATAAATTCCATACTTTTATTTAAGTTTAAAAAGTAAAATGTATTTAAAAGCTGTTTATACTCTGTGCGTTTCTGTATTTATTATTTAGTTCTTGTCAACAGTAACATCAACATCAACAACATTCAGGATATAAACAACAGTAACAACAACAACAACAGTAACAACAACAGTAACAACAACAACAGTAACAACAACAACAACAGTAACAACTCAATTTGATTTGTATGGTGCTTTTAACAACCAACATTGTCACAAAGCAGCTTTACAGAAATAAATACATTCAGGATATAACAACAACAACAGTAACAACAACAACAACAACAGTAACAACAACAACAGTAACAACAACAACAACAGTAACATCAACAACAACAACAGTAACAACAACAACAACAGTAACATCAACAGTAACAACAACAACAACAGTAACATCAACAACAGTAACAGTAACATCAACAACAATAAGAGTAACAATTACTTTTATAATAAATAATAGAATTATTACCACATCAGTGTAATAATATTAATATAAATACCAGGAGTCACTTCATATATACAGAGAGAATATAGATTTATTTCTGCATAATTATCCTCTGTGATCATTAGCTTTCAATTCACCTTCACGATCACGCAGTTCTGCCTCTACTCCCTCTGTCCCGCTCGGTTCTGCCTCTACTCCCTCTGTCTCGCTCGGTTCTGCCTCTACTCCCTCTGTCCCGCTCGGTTCTGCCTCTACTCCCTCTGTCTCGCTCGGTTCTGCCTCTACTCCCTCTGTCTCGCTCGGTTCTGCCTCTACTCCCTCTGTCTCGCTCGGTTCTGCCTCTACTCCCTCTGTCCCGCTCGGTTCTGCCTCTACTCCCTCTGTCCCGCTCGGTTCTGCCTCTACTCCCTCTGTCCCGCTCGGTTCTGCCTCTACTCCCTCTGTCCCGCTCGGTTCTGCCTCTACTCCCTCTGTCTCGCTCGGTTCTGCCTCTACTCCCTCTGTCTCGCTCGGTTCTGCCTCTACTCCCTCTGTCCCGCTCGGTTCTGCCTCTACTCCCTCTGTCCCGCTCGGTTCTGCCTCTACTCCCTCTGTCCCGCTCGGTTCTGCCTCTACTCCCTCTGTCCCGCTCTGTTCTGCCTCTACTCCCTCTGTCCTGCACAGTTCTGCCTCTACTCCCTCTGTCCTGCACAGTTCTGCCTCTACTCCCTCTGTCCCGCTCGGTTCTGCCTCTACTCCCTCTGTCCCGCTCGGTTCTGCCTCTACTCCCTCTGTCCCGCTCTGTTCTGCCTCTACTCCCTCTGTCCTGCACAGTTCTGCCTCTACTCCCTCTGTCCTGCACAGTTCTGCCTCTACTCCCTCTGTCCCGCTCGGTTCTGCCTCTACTCCCTCTGTCCCGCTCGGTTCTGCCTCTACTCCCTCTGTCCCGCTCTGTTCTGCCTCTACTCCCTCTGTCCTGCACAGTTCTGCCTCTACTCCCTCTGTCCTGCACAGTTCTGCCTCTACTCCCTCTGTCCCGCTCGGTTCTGCCTCTACTCCCTCTGTCCCGCACAGTTCTGCCTCTACTCCCTCTGTCTCGCTCGGTTCTGCCTCTACTCCCTCTGTCTCGCTCGGTTCTGCCGCTACTCCCTCTGTCTCGCTCGGTTCTGCCTCTACTCCCTCTGTCTCGCTCGGTTCTGCCTCTACTCCCTCTGTCTCGCTCGGTCTCGCTCGGTTCTGCCTCTACTCCCTCTGTCTCGCTCGGTCTCGCTCGGTTCTGCCTCTACTCCCTCTGTCTCGCTCGGTTCTGCCTCTACTCCCTCTGTCTCGCTCGGTTCTGCCTCTACTCCCTCTGTCCCGCTCGGTTCTGCCTCTACTCCCTCTGTCTCGCTCGGTTCTGCCTCTACTCCCTCTGTTTCGCTCGGTTCTGCCTCTACTCCCTCTGTCCCGCTCGGTTCTGCCTCTATTCCTTCTGTTTCGCTCGGTTCTGCCTCTATTCTGTCTGTTCCGCTCAGTTCTGCCTCTATTCTGTCTGTTCCGCTCGGTTCTGCCTCTATTCTGTTCTGTGGTGAAACAGAACACAACTCAATACTTATGTTTTATTGACGTGATTATGAACAGCACTGAGTTTATGTTATTAGATTGGATTATTAGATTATTAGATTATTACACAGTAATCAAACTGAAGTGAATTTGATCAACAGGTAATTAAATATACATCAGTGTCATCAGTGTAGATAAAGGAAACAGATACAACACAGGTGAGGCAAAAAAAAAAAGTTTATATACACCTAGCCTTAAGATATTCAAACTCAGGTTTTTTTAACTTCACACAGTTTATTAGCGTACATTTCTTTCTCATGTTTATTAGAAAAACTTTCTTCACATCAGAGGATTTAAAATTTTAAAGCAATCGATTAGAGACAAATTTAATTCAGCTTTAATTTAATATATCAGAACTCTAGTGGGTCAAAAGTTACATACTTATTCTTTACTCTTTAAAAAGTCTGGAAGATTCCAGAAATTGATGTAATGATTTTAAGAAGCTTCTGATTGGCAAATTGTAATAATTAGGGGTTAACTGGGAGCTGACTGTAAAAGGGCCTACCTTTAGAGGCAGTACCTCTTTGCCTTCTTGCCCTTGATACCATGGGGAAATCCAAGCTACTCAGAGAGATCTCAGAAACAAATGATGGCTCTTCACAAGTCCTGTTCCTCTTTAGGAGCAATTTCCAAACAACCGAAGATACCACAAACATCTGTACAAACATCTGTATTAAATATAAAAATCTCGGGAGCACACAGACACTGCATCATTCAGGAAAGAGGCTTAAATTAATTCCCAGTGAAGAACAAATTTTGGTCCAAAAGTTTCAACTGAAGACAACAACAAAGGAACATAGGTGTTGGAGGCATCAGGCACACCTTTAACAGAGTCCTACATCACTACGGTCTGAAAGACTGTCATGCAAAGAAGAAGCCGCTACTCCAAGAGCATCATCAAAAAGCCAGACTGAAGTGTGCAGGTGATCAGCAGCCTGTTGGAGGAGAGCTCTCTGATCAGATGAAATGAAAATTGAGCAGTTTGGCCTTAACGGTCAGAGCTCTGCATGGAGGAAAAAAAGGTTAAGCTTTTAATCTGAAGAACATCATGCCAGCTGTGAAGCATGGTGGTGGCAGCATCATGTTGTGGGGAGGTTTTGCTGGAAAAGGCATCAGGCAGAAATTTAAACCTCGGTCACACCTGGGTCTTCCAGCAGAACAATGATCCTAAGGGTTAGGGTTACACCTGACTGGAGTGATCATCACAACGCCCTGAGCTGAATCCCAGAGCAAATGTGCGAGTGTCTGAGCGAGGAGGCCCTCAAACCCGACTGAGTTACAGCAGTTCTGTCAGGAGGCAGGAGCTCAGAGTCCAGCAGAGGATTGTGAGAAGCTTGAGGAAGCCTACAGCAAGAGTTTCACTCAAGTTCAAGCAGTTAAAAGGCAACGACACCAAATACTTACAAAGTGTATTTAAACTTCTGATCCACTGAAAACATGATCTAGTAAATAAAAGCTGAAATAAATCTGAAATGATCTCTTATGGAAATAAAGAAGACTTACCCTCATTGATATAACACAAGAAATGTACAGAAACAGGAAATGTGTGGAGTTTGAATGTCTTTAGTCTATGTGTGTGTGTGTGTGTGTGTGTGTGTGTGTGTGTGTGTGTGTGTGAATGTTTGGCCTCAGCAGTAAGGGACAGAAGACAGATCCTTGTGGTTGTCCATAATTTACTAGTTTTAAGTGAAACGTTTCCTCATTTACACTTAAAACTCAAAGTTTTCAGCTTAGTTTCAGAACAAATTTCATCCAATTGGCAAATATATGGATTTGTCTGAATCTTGTTTGTGTTGTTAAGCTGGAACGGACCCCAGAGTACACACCAACAACAAGGAGGAACATGGAAACCTCAAGGAAGTAAGAAACATCACATTTACAAGAGCCCGCTATAACACACTGCCCAGAGCAGCACACAGCGCCACTGTGTGGAGAACCGAGGAACTGCCCGAGCCGTGAAGCCACAGAGAGCTGGACTGAGGAGAGGGTGAGATAAACCTGAAACAGAGGCAGAGAGAGAGTGAGACACTGGCACTGCCTCAGAGCTGATTTATTTTCCTCTAACAGCACGTCCCCAAGTGTTTTATTCCTCTCACACCACAGCCATTTTCCAATGATTACAATTTTTATTTATTAAAGAACAACACATCATACTTTTTATCCTTTTATAGTTACATTTAATGTCTGTGAAACAAATGAGTTCCTGTTGTCGCTTACGTTATAGCAGCTATAAACACTCGTTCCCTCACCAGCGTCTCTTTATTCTCTCTCTTCAAGTTAATAAGACTTGATTACAGCTTGTTCCGCATGTTACTGAGAAACCATGAAGAAGCGTAAACTCCTCTGTCCTGAAGACGTCAGAAAACTGAAAGTTACAGCTTTACCTCTGACTGTTACAAAGCGCTGACACTGGAGACTCCTTCCATCAGGGTTACATAAACACATTTCTCCTTACAGAAAACTTCACCATATTAACGATTGCACACTTTTTCCTTATTAATCTGTTTATTTTGTTGAATGAGCTGTTACTATAGAAACGATAACGTATTAGAATGAGTGCAATAATATAATATAATATAATATAATATAATATAATATAATATAATATAATATAAACCTGTGATTTGCAGCTGCACTATTGTCAGAGCTGCTGTTATAGAAAATTAATCAACACCTTCTGAGTTGAGAATTCACCAGTGCTGTGAAATAATAAAAATAAATTATAAATTAAATATAAGTTATATAATCAGTTCATATTAACTGAAGATAATAAAAAATAAACAGATAAAACTAGTATGGCTCAAAACACTTTTATTATGAAATGTGTACACTTTTATTATGAAACGTCATTTCCGCTGCGTGTTGCTGAAACACACTGGATACATATGTAAACGTGTGTGTGTGTGTGTTTTATCACTGATGTGTGTGTGTGTGTGTGTTACGGTGTAAGATGCCGGTGTCTCGGCTGCTCGGTACCGGGCTGAGCTCCGGATTCAGCGCGCGGGTTTATAGTAACATTAATAACTTTATTATTAACAAGAATTTACAAAATAAGAAGCCGAGCCGGAGTGTGTCGGGGCTCAGAGACACCACACACACTCACACTGCACACACTCACACCACACACACTCACACTGCACACACTACACACACTCACACTGTACACACTCACACTGCACACACTCACAGCGGAAGTGTGTGTGTCGCGGAGAGAGAGGTGCGGGTCCGATTCGCCCCCAGTCCCACCGGTAACACACACACACACACACACACACACACAGGACGATTTGAATATCATTAGAATAATTCATTAATTAAGCTGTGTTGTTTATCAGTTATTAAATCTGATTTTACTGATTAAATATGCAGCTGCTTTTTATCCTCAAGGTCAAAGGTCAAAGATCTGATGAAATCTGATCTACTGAAATACTCAGATCAGGAACACTACAGTCTGATTATTAATGAATTATTCATCATTTACATGCAGCAGTGTTAAACACATTTAGCATGAATATGCTTATATTTATCAGTGTGTGTGTCTGTGTGTGTGTGTGTGTGTCCGCATGTGTGTGCGCGCATGTGTGTGTGTGTGTGTGTGTCCGCGTGTGTGTGTGTGTGTGTGTTAGGGTTTCTACACCTGGGCGGTTTGCGTACGGCGCTCTATAACTTCCTGTTTGCGAAGCAGCATGGCGGGACGTTTATCCTGCGGCTGGAGGACACGGATCGATCACGCATCGTACACGGAGCAGCACAGGACATCGAACACACGCTCGAGTGGGCGGGTACGACATCACCATGACGATACGTTAATATTACTGACATCACCATAGCAACGAAAGAATATTAAAATGATCACACCATCACCTACATGATGATAATCAATAACACTGATCAGTAATCAGTCTTGTGGTGTGTGTGTGTGTGTGTGTGTGTGTGTGTGTGTGTGTGTGTGTGTAGGTATTCCCCCTGATGAGAGTGTATCTAGAGGAGGTGTGTATGGTCCGTATGTCCAGTCTGAGCGTTTGAGTTTGTATTCTGCTGCTGCGACGTCTCTGATAGAATCAGGCCACGCCTACTACTGCTTCTGCACCAATCACAGATTAGAGCTGCTCAAGAAGGAAGCACTGCGCAGAGGACAGACACCACGGTAGTGCACGCACTCACACACACACACCTGTTATCATACCGGAAATAAACACACACACACACCTGTTATCATACCGGAAATAAACACACACACACACACCTGTTATCATAGCTGGATTAAACACACACCTCTTTTCCTACCTAAAAAGTGTGTGTGTGTGTGTGTTTATTTCCGGTATGATAACAGGTGTGTGTGTGTTTATTTCAGGTATGGTAACAGGTGTGTGTGTGATAATTTCAGGTATGATAACAGGTGCAGGCACCTACATGCTGATCAGGTGCAGGAGAACCTGGCTGAGGGTAAACCCCACGCTGTTCGTTTTCGTCTCCATCCGGAGGCGGAGCCGTTTGAGGACCTGGTGTTTGGTTGGACGGGGCACGCGGTGGGGGAGGTCGAGGGCGACCCTGTGATCCTGAAGAACGACGGATTCCCCACCTATCACCTGGCCAACGTGGTCGATGACGCACACATGCACGTGAGCCATGTTCTGCGTGGTGCTGAGTGGCTCACCTCCACCTGTAAACACCTGCAGCTCTACCGTGCCCTGCACATGACTCCGCCCACCTATGCTCACCTGCCGCTACTACTGAACCCAGACGGAACCAAACTGTCCAAACGGCAGGGCGACATTTACATCTCACACTTCAGACAGCAGGGAGCGCTGCCCGAGGCACTGCTCGACCTCATCACTAACTGCGGCTCCGGGTTCAACAGTGAGTGTGTGGCAGGCAGCGAGGGAGTGAGGCAGTGAGGGAGTGAGGGAGTGAGGCAGGCAGTGAAACATTCAGTGAGGGGAGTGAGGCAGGCAGTGAGTGAGGGGGTGAGTGAGTGAGTGAGAATGAGGCAGGCAGTGAGTGAGTGAGTGAGTGAGGGGGTGAGTGAGTGAGGGAGTGAGTGAGGGGGTGAGCGAGTGAAGCAGGCAGTGAGTGAGCGAGTGAAGCAGGCAGTGAGTGAGTGAGTGAGTGAAGCAGGCAGGCAGTGAGTGAGTCAGTGAGGGGGTGAGTGAGTGAGGCAGGCAGTGAGTGAGGGGGTGAGTGAGTGAGGGAGTGAGTGAGGGGGTGAGTGAGTGAGGCAGGCAGTGAGTGAGTGAGTGAGTGAAGCAGGCAGGCAGTGAGTGAGTCAGTGAGGGGGTGAGTGAGTGAGTGAGTGAGTGAGAATGAGGCAGGCAGTGAGTGAGTGAGGCAGGCAGTGAGTGAGTGAGAATGAGGCAGTGAGGGAGTGAGTCAGGCAGGCAGTGAGTGAGTGAGTGAGAGTGAGGCAGGCAGTGAGTGAGTGAGTGAGAGTGAGGCATGCAGTGAGTGAGCCAGGCAGTGAGTGAGTGAGTGAGGCAGTGAGTGAGGGGGTGAGTGAGTGAGGCAGGCAGTGAGTGAGTGAGTGAGGCAGTGAGTGAGTGAGGCAGTGAGTGAGTGAAGCAGGCAGGCAGTGAGTGAGTCAGTGAGTGAGTGAGAGTGAGGCATGCAGTGAGTGAGTGAGGCAGTGAGTGAGGGGGTGAGCAAGTGAGGCAGGCAGTGAGGGAGCAAGTGAAGCAGGCAGTGAGTGAGTCAGTGAGTGAGTGAAGTAGGCAGGCAGTGAGTGAGTCAGTGAGTGAGGCAGTGAGTGAAGTAGGCAGTCAGTGAGTGAGTGAGTCAGTGAGAGAGTGAGAGTGAGGCATGCAGTGAGTGAGTGAGTGAGTGAGGCAGGCAGTGAGTGAGTGAGGCAGTGAGTGAGTGAGGCAGTGAGTGAGTGAGTGAGGCAGGCAGTGAGGGGGTGAGTGAGGCAGGCAGTGAGTGAGTGAGTGAGGCAGGCAGTGAGGGGGTGAGTGAGGCAGGCAGTGAGTGAGTGAGGCAGTGAGTGAGTGAGTGAGGCAGGCAGTGAGGGGGTGAGTGAGGCAGGCAGTGAGTGAGTGAAGCAGGCAGTGAGTGAGTGAGTGAGAGAGTGAGTGAGGCAGGCAGTGAGTGAGAGAGTGAGTGAGGCAGGCAGTGAGTGAAGCAGGCAGGCAGTGAGTGAGGCAGTGAGTGAGGCAGGCAGTGAGAGAGTGAGTGAGGCAGGCAGTGAGTGAGTGAGTGAGGCAGTGAGTGAGAGAGTGAGTGAGGCAGTGAGTGAGAGAGTGAGTGAGGCAGTGAGTGAGGCAGGCAGTGAGAGAGTGAGTGAGGCAGGCAGTGAGAGAGTGAGTGAGGCAGGCAGTGAGTGAGAGAGTGAGTGAGGCAGTGAGTGAGGCAGTGAGTGAGAGAGTGAGTGAGGCAGTGAGTGAGAGAGTGAGTGAGGCAGGCAGTGAGGCAGTGAGTGAGAGAGTGAGTGAGGCAGGCAGTGAGGCAGTGAGTGAGGCAGTGAGTGAGGCAGTGAGTGAGAGAGTGAGTGAGGCAGTGAGGTAATCAGTCACTGCATTCAGTAATTCTGAAGTGAGACATTGAGATATTCGATAATATTTAATGATTGTGTGTCTGTCTGTGTGTATGTTTGTTTGTGCGTGTGTGTCTGTGTGTGTGTGTGTGTGTGTGTGTGTGTGTGTGTGTGTTTCAGGTAATCGTATTGGCCGAAATCTGAATGAGCTGATCAGTGAATTTAACGTCTCAAAAATCGTGACGCACTCGGCTGTGCTCGATCTCAGCAAACTCCCAGAATTCAACAGGTCAGGAAAAACTACAGCACACACACACACACACACACATACATTTACTTCATTTTTAATTGTGTTTGAGGTGTTATGATGAAATAAGGGGGGTGTGTGTGTGTGTGTGTGTGTGTGTGTGTGAGAGATTAGGGTTCACCTGCAGCAGCGTATTGAGGATGAGCTTCAGAGTCGCCTCCTGGTGGACGAAGTGAGGAATCTCCTCACACTCACTTACAGAGATCAGATACAGGAACAGGAAGTTCTGGATCACAATTACATCCTCAGAGTTCTGCACATGAGGAAGGTAGACACACACACACACACACACACACACACACACACACACACACACACACTGTAAACATACACTCGAGACTGCTGGATAACTGTGTGTATTTGTGTGCATGTCTGTTTTCAGCGTCATATCTCGTCAGTGAAAGACCTGCTCTCTCCCATGTACTCGTACCTGTGGCTCCGCCCCTCCGTATCCCGGCAACAACTGGAGGAGATGAGCTCTGAATCACATGACATCATCACTCACGTCATGCTGTGAGACTCCGCCTACTTACTAATCATCTGTGTGTATGTGTGCACGTGTGTTAGAGACTATAATGATGAATACACTGCTCTGTGTGTGTGTGTGTGTGTCTGTGTGTGTGTACGTGCGTGTGTGTGTCTGTGTGTGTGTGTGTGTGTGTGTGTGTTTAGGGTAATTAAAGGATGTAATGGTGAATACACTCCCGAGTTCCTCACAGCTGAACTGAAGCTCATCGCCAAAAAACTAAAGAAAACCAAATACAGTTCAGTTATGAAGTTACTGAGACTTGCTCTGACTGGACAACAGGTAACACACACACACTCTCACACACACTCACACACACACTGACACACACACTCACACACACATATATGAAGGCCTTAGTGTAGTTATTCAGTGGCTTATATGGCATGCGAGTAAATGAGTGAGTGACACATGTTGAAAAGATGTTGGACTACTGATCTGAAGGTCTTGAGTTCAAATCCCAACACCATCAAGCTGCTACTGCTGAGCTCCTGAGCAAGGCCCTTAACCCTCAACTGCTCAGGTGTATAAATAAGATAAATGTAAGTCACTCTGGATGAGGGGCGTCTGCAAAATGCCGTAAATGTAAATCAGAGAGTGATTCAGTGAGAAAGCAGTTCACTGAGTAAGTGATACGCTGATTGAGTGATTTATAGATGAGTGTATAGATGAGTGATTTATAGATGAGTGTATAGATGAGTGTATAGATGAGTGTATAGATGAGTGTATAGATGAGTGTATAGATGAATGTATAGATGAGTGATTTATAGATGAGTGTATAGATGAGTGTATAGATGAGTGATTTATAGATGAGTGTATAGATGAGTGATTTATAGATGAGTGTATAGATGAGTGATTTATAGATGAGTGATTTATAGATGAGTGTATAGATGAGTGATTTATAGATGAGTGATTTATAGATGAGTGTATAGATGAGTGTATAGATGAGTGTATAGATGAGTGATTTATAGATGAGTGTATAGATGAGTGATTTATAGATGAGTGATTTATAGATGAGTGTATAGATGAGTGTATAGATGAGTGTATAGATGAGTGATTTATAGATGAGTGTATAGATGAGTGTATAGATGAGTGATTTATAGATGAGTGTGTAGATGAGTGTATAGATGAGTGATTTATAGATGAGTGATTTATAGATGAGTGATTTATAGATGAGTGTATAGATGAGTGTATAGATGAGTGTATAGATGAGTGTATAGATGAGTGATTTATAGATGAGTGTATAGATGAGTGTATAGATGAGTGATTTATAGATGAGTGTATAGATGAGTGTATAGATGAGTGTATAGATGAGTGATTTATAGATGAGTGTATAGATGAGTGTATAGATGAGTGATTTATAGATGAGTGTATAGATGAGTGTATAGATGAGTGTATAGATGAGTGATTTATAGATGAGTGTATAGATGAGTGATTTATAGATGAGTGATTTATAGATGAGTGTATAGATGAGTGTATAGATGAGTGTATAGATGAGTGATTTATAGATGAGTGTATAGATGAGTGTATAGATGAGTGTATAGATGAGTGATTTATAGATGAGTGATTTATAGATGAGTGATTTATAGATGAGTGTATAGATGAGTGTATAGATGAGTGTGTAGATGAGTGTGTAGATGAGTGTATAGATGAGTGTATAGATGAGTGTAGATGAGTGTATAGATGAGTGTATAGATGAGTGTATAGATGAGTGTATAGATGAGTGATTTATAGATGAGTGTATAGATGAGTGTATAGATGAGTGATTTATAGATGAGTGTATAGATGAGTGTGTAGATGAGTGTGTAGATGAGTGTAGATGAGTGTATAGATGAGTGATTTATAGATGAGTGATTTATAGATGAGTGATTTATAGATGAGTGTATAGATGAGTGTATAGATGAGTGTGTAGATGAGTGTAGATGAGTGTAGATGAGTGTATAGATGAGTGATTTATAGATGAGTGATTTATAGATGAGTGATTTATAGATGAGTGTATAGATGAGTGTATAGATGAGTGTGTAGATGAGTGTATAGATGAGTGTATAGATGAGTGTAGATGAGTGTATAGATGAGTGTATAGATGAGTGATTTATAGATGAGTGTATAGATGAGTGTATAGATGAGTGATTTATAGATGAGTGTATAGATGAGTGTATAGATGAGTGATTTATAGATGAGTGTATAGATGAGTGTATAGATGAGTGATTTATAGATGAGTGATTTATAGATGAGTGATTTATAGATGAGTGTATAGATGAGTGTATAGATGAGTGTATAGATGAGTGATTTATAGATGAGTGTATAGATGAGTGTATAGATGAGTGTATAGATGAGTGTATAGATGAGTGATTTATAGATGAGTGTATAGATGAGTGATTTATAGATGAGTGATTTATAGATGAGTGTATAGATGAGTGTATAGATGAGTGTATAGATGAGTGATTTATAGATGAGTGTATAGATGAGTGATTTATAGATGAGTGATTTATAGATGAGTGATTTATAGATGAGTGATTTATAGATGAGTGTATAGATGAGTGATTTATAGATGAGTGTATAGATGAGTGATTTATAGATGAGTGTATAGATGAGTGTATAGATGAGTGATTTATAGATGAGTGTATAGATGAGTGTATAGATGAGTGTATAGATGAGTGATTTATAGATGAGTGTATAGATGAGTGTATAGATGAGTGATTTATAGATGAGTGTATAGATGAGTGTATAGATGAGTGTATAGATGAGTGTATAGATGAGTGTATGATTTGGTAGTGGGAGAATGATTTAGTGCGTGAGGCAGCTGTCAGTGAGGGAGGGCATCAGTGAACTCTTACATCCTCACCTTAGGCCTCAATCTGTTAGTAAACTTGTATTTTATAAAAATAGACAGACTTTCTCAGAGACTAAAGTGAAAGTTATTTTGATTCACATGCTAATGTTGTTGTTCCTCTTTCAGCTGCTCCCGTTAGGGGTGGTTACCGCAGGTCATTGGTCCGCATATCTGATTTGGCACGGTGTTTACGCCGGATGTCCTTCCTGACGCAACCCTCCCCGGTTTTATCCGGGCTTCAGACCGGCACTGTTATGTGCTGGGGTCGGTTCCCTGGCGGTGAGAGCGCCGTGGCCTAACCACTAGTCCTGCAGGGACCGTTCACGTCTATGCCAATAATATATATATATATATATATATTTTGTTAATTAAAGTAACTGAAAGACCAAAGTCTGGAGCCAAATTAAGGAAAAGGTAAATTAGAAGTGAATTGAGGTGAAAGTGAGGTAAAAAAAATGGTTTGAGATGAAAACAGAAAACAAAAAAAGATCTACGCTTTACCCAGATGATCGTGGACGCTGAGCACGTCACACAGAGAAACTTATTTTTATTAAAAATGAAATTAATTCCCTGACGCCCTCGCTGATGGAAAAGCAGAAGGGTGTGTATAGGGAGTCACGCAGCACACTAGGGCGTATACGGCACTCTGCAGCTTGAGACCTACCAGATCGGTCACTTATCAGCTCTAATAAAGTGCCGCAGCATTAACTGAAGACGCTGCGGCAAACGGAACCGACTTACACACCGACCGAGTCCGTCCTCATTCTTAACTGAACTCGTTTATGGGTTTATGTTGTCTTGCTTCCTTTATTATTTCATATTTAATATTTCTACAGTTAATGCTATTAATGTGAAACCACTGGCTTTCACAAGTTTCATTAAATTTGTGTAACTGAAAATACACAAGTTATTTAGACTTGACAGTGTATTCTGTATATAAAAGTGCAGTAACTCATCGCAGTTTATATGATTTATATGATTTGAAGTCGATCAAGTCGAGGTTTACATTAGTTATTCTCCTTATGAGTAGACTTGCACACACTCAGGAGCACGAGTAAACATTTTTTCTGACTTTACAGGATTTTTGCGAAGACCGTATTTCTTGTGTAAACTCTGGTATAAATGATTTATGAATAAATCCGTTTGTATCCTGCTTGATAAACAAAGCCCTTTCTCACCACATGATCCACACGTCACACTCACACGCTCTTTCATCACTCCTGCATCATTCACTTTTACTTCCAAGTGAAAGTCCTTCCTCAGTCCTGTAGAGCTCTGGCTTACACACCTGAGAAACTTACTCTCTCCTTCTCTCTCTCTCTCTCTCTCTCTCTCTCCTTCTCTCTCTCTCTCTCTCTGTGTCTCTCTCACTCTCTCTCTCTCTGTCTCTCTCTGTGTCTCTCTCTCTCTCTCTCTGTGTCTCTCTCACTCTCTCTCTCTCTCTCTCTCCCTGTCTCTCTCTCTCTCTCTCTCTCCCTGTCTCTCTCTCTCTCTCTGTGTCTCTCTCACTCTCTCTCTCTCTCTCTCTCCCTGTCTCTCTCTCTCTCTCTCCTTCTCTCTCTCTCTCTCTCTGTGTCTCTCTCACTCTCTCTCTCTCTCTCTCTCTCTGTCTCTCTCTCTCTCTCTCTCTCACTCTTTCTCTCTCTCTGTCTCTCTCTCTCTCTCTCTCTCTGTCTCTCTCTCTCTCTCACTCTTTCTCTCTCTCTGTCTCTCTCTCTCTCTCTCTGTCTCTCTCACTCTTTCTCTCTCTCTGTGTCTCTCTCTCTCTCTCTCTCTCTCTCTGTGTCTCTCTCTCTCTCTCTCTCTCTCTCTCTGTGTCTCTCTCACTGTCTCTCTCTCTCTCTCTGTCTCTCTCTCTCTCTCTCTCTCTCTCTCTCTCTCTCTGTGTCTCTCTCTCTCTCTGTCTCTCTCTCTCTCTCTCTCTCTCTCTACAGCAGGGCCCCAGTGTGGGTGAGATCATGGTCTCTCTCGGTGAGGATGAGGTTTGTTGTCGCCTACAGAGGATTTTAGAAGAGTAACTCTAGAACCCTGCCTGTTTTGGAGAGCTGTAGAACCCTGCCTGTTTTGGAGAGCTCTAGAACCCTGCCTGTTTTGGAGGGCTCTAGAACCCTGGCAGACTCGGTGATTTTGGGAAACTCTTTGAGGACTGTTCTGATTGAGCTGCATTTTTCTTTGTCTTGTACAAAATAAAAATGTGTTTGATGTGTAAACAATGTCAGGCTTTTGTGTGTGTGTGTGTGTGTTGTGTCTGCCTTGCTGAGTTGTAGTTTAGGGGGCGTGGCCTGCGCGGAGCGGTTAGTGCGTCTCATGCGCTTGGTCACATGCTGAGCTCGGCGCGCGCGCAAACACACACACACACACACACACACACGATTGTATATAAGTGAACTTTTTAATAGCGGTTTATTTTTAATAATAAATCCTCTCAGCACACACACACACACACACACACACGCACCCCGGAGCGGACATGGCGGAGGAAGAGCAGTGTGTTGACTTTCTGCTCGCTTGTCTGAGTGAGTGTTTATTTATTTTAAATCTCTTTACATCAGCCTGTTGCACGTGTTCGGCGCGCGAGCTGTTTATGTGCAGTATTAAATATATATATAATTATAATTATCATAAAGTAAACAATCATAAAGCTGCGGAGTAAAAAACCGGAAAGGTGAGAGTGATGAAGCACTTAGACTGAACTAACAGGACTAAACACACACACACACACACACACACACACACTGAGCTGAGTTTACAGGAATTATAACCATCTATGAACAAATCAATATTAAATAAATATAACATTAGAATACTGAAGGTTAAAAACAGGAAGCAACCTGCCTGTGGTCACGTGTTCTTAGACAGCTGTCAATTCCTCTTATGAGACACGCGCGCACACACACACACACACGCGCTCACACACACACACACACACACACAGATATCAGATTTAATTTAATCACGTGCTACACTGATACTATGTAAACAGATAAAATGAGTGCGTGTGAGTGTGTGTGTTTCACACAGTGCAGGTCTGTTAGTGTGAGATGATGGAGAGTATGAAGTAGATGTGTGTGAGTGTGTGTGTGTGTGTGTGTGTGTGATGTAAAAATGTGGTGTGGTTTTGTAATGTTCTAGATAAAGCAACAGATCCCGAGAACCCGTCAGAGAGATGGGACTGCATGCAGGAGTTCTACCAACATGTTAACACACACCCCAACGGGTGAGACACACACACACACACACACTAACACACACCCCAACGGGTGAGACACACACACTCACACACACTCACACACACACACTAACTCACACCCCAACGGGTGAGACACA
>NC_069735.1:19503596-19523596 GCF_027358585.1 Pangasianodon hypophthalmus | reverse complement strand
TACTGCAGGATGAAGAACAGCAGAAAATACATGGTACACACTCTTCTCTTACACACACACACACACACACACACACACACACACACACTATGGCGGAGTTTCCTTACTCCTGATGCAGTGTGTACCAGTGTGTAGTTATATTTTAGTGACGTCCTGTAGCATTTTCATTTTAATGCTTCTTTTCCTAAAATGATTGTGGTGATGATGATGGTGGTGGTGGTGGTGATGATGATGATGATGAAGGTGATGGTGATGTTTTTCAGGGGCAGATTCCAGCAGAGACACACTCAGTGTGAAATCCTACCTCGATGACCTGTTACAGGTTTTTATCACCTTAATAACACACGCACACACACACACACACACACACACACACACACATATATATTTTAATTATTATTTAAAGGTTTTTACTTTTGTGCATTTTGCCTGTGCTGATAATCAGCTCTACAACATATCATGATATTTAAAAGGTATAATGTTGTTGCTGAGTTTCCCTCAGAAGGAGGCTCTGTAGCTAGGCAGTGTGTGAGAGATAAAGTGCAACAACACTTAGGAGAATGTGTCCTAGTGGAAAAGTCCATCCCATAATACTGTTTACTTTTTCAGAGTAAATAAGAGCATGTGAAAAACATGGTGGACATAATAGACATTTTTGTAAGTTCTGTAGTTTAATAAAAAAGTGATAAATGCTGATATTAGGATTTGTGATGAGGAGAGTGAGGATCAGTCCATGGCTGGAGAGTGAGGATCAGTGCATGGCTGTAGAGAGAGGATCAGTCCATGGCTATAGAGTGAGGATCAGTGCATGGCTGTAGAGTGAGGATCAGTCCATGGCTGGAGAGTGAGGATCAGTCCATGGCTGGAGAGTGAGGATCAGTCCATGGCTGGAGAGTGAGGATCAGTGCATGGCTGGAGAGTGAGGATCAGTGCATGGCTGGAGAGTGAGGATCAGTGCATGGCTGGAGAGTGAGGATCAGTCCATGGCTGTAGAGTGAGGATCAGTGCATGGCTGGAGAGTGAGGATCAGTGCATGGCTGGAGAGTGAGGATCAGTCCATGGCTGTAGAGTGAGGATCAGTGCATGGCTGGAGAGTGAGGATCAGTCCATGGCTGGAGAGTGAGGATCAGTGCATGGCTGTAGAGTGAGGATCAGTCCATGGCTGGAGAGTGAGGATCAGTGCATGGCTGGAGAGTGAGGATCAGTCCATGGCTGTAGAGTGAGGATCAGTGCATGGCTGTAGAGTGAGGATCAGTGCATGGCTATAGAGTGAGGATCAGTCCATGGCTGGAGAGTGAGGATCAGTGCATGGCTGTAGAGTGAGGATCAGTGCATGGCTGTAGAGTGAGGATCAGTGCATGGCTGTAGAGTGAGGATCAGTGCATGGCTGTAGAGTGAGGATCAGTCCATGGCTGGAGAGTGAGGATCAGTCCATGGCTGGAGAGTGAGGATCAGTCCATGGCTGTAGAGTGAGGATCAGTGCATGGCTGTAGAGTGAGGATCAGTGCATGGCTAGAGAGTGAGGATCAGTGCATGGCTGTAGAGTGAGGATCAGTCCATGGCTGTAGAGTGAGGATCAGTGCATGGCTGGAGAGTGAGGATCAGTGCATGGCTGTAGAGTGAGGATCAGTGCATGGCTAGAGAGTGAGGATCAGTGCATGGCTGTAGAGTGAGGATCAGTCCATGGCTGTAGAGTGAGGATCAGTCCATGGCTGTAGAGTGAGGATCAGTGCATGGCTGTAGAGTGAGGATCAGTCCATGGCTGTAGAGTGAGGATCAGTGCATGGCTGGAGAGTGAGGATCAGTGCATGGCTATAGAGTGAGGATCAGTGCATGGCTGGAGAGTGAGGATCAGTGCATGGCTGGAGAGTGAGGATCAGTGCATGGCTGGAGAGTGAGGATCAGTCCATGGCTATAGAGTGAGGATCAGTCCATGGCTGGAGATCAAACCTGATTTTTGTTTGCAGTTGGAGGACACGGTGAACATTATGAGTGAAACAGGACAAATGGAGATGGCTTACAGAAATGAAGACTACATTACCCACAGTGCATCAGTATTATCAGCAGCGTGAGTGAAAGCTGGGAAATGGAATGTTTCTCTTCTTTTGTGTGACTTTAAGCACTGAGGTGTTGCGTGTTTCTCTTCAGGAAGCTAGAGCTGCAGTCCAGATCAGCTTCGAGCAACAATCAGCCAGTCGCATCAGGTGGTGTTCCTAAACCCTGCCCTGCTTCATCCCTCGCTGACATCACTGTCTCTCTGGACTCCGTTAAGCCCAGTGAGTGACGTGTTCAGTGATGAAATGGGATTGTGGGAGAATATGATGTGTCCAAACCACGTGAAGACTAAAAGATTTATTTAATGTGTGTGTTGTAGGTCACATTAAGCCTATAACAGTGTTTAATCATCGTGGTGTCCATGTCTCTCTGCACTTCACTAAAGAAGCTCCTCCGTCTCACCCTGATGTTGCCGTCATCATCGTCTCTGCGGTTAACACTTCACCACTTCCTGTTTCTGACTTCCTCTTCCTGGCTGCCGTTCCCAAAGTAAAAATGCACATGTTTATGCTGAGTAGCGTTGCATTTTTGTCACTTTTAAATAAACATGAGAAGCACACTATACACATAATCTTTATAAAGATCTGTGTTTAATAAAGTTTTAAAAAGATTTATTATTAATACTTTATTCATAATAATTAATAATAACAAGCATCTGTCAGTCTCCACATTCTGAAACAACTCACACTGTTCACGCATTCTCCTTCATCCTGCAATCACTTTATTCATCTACCAGTCATTTTCATCTCTCTCTCTATCTCTCTCTCTCTGTCTCTCTCTCTCTGTCTCTCTCTCTCTGTTAGAATATGTGTGTGAGGCTGCAGGCAGCTACAGGAAGCACACTGCCTCCATACAGCCCTCTGCTGCCCCCTGCTGCCCTCTCTCAGATACTGCTGCTCTCCAACCCACTCAGGGTACGAATCATGACACCACATGGGTGATTCTGGGGTCAGAATGGTAACACTGGGGTCATTAAGAGGTCACACAGGTCAATGTGGGGTCAGAAAGGTAATACTGGGGTCATTCTGAGGTCACAGGTCATTCTGGGGTCAAATAGGTAACACTGAGGTAATTCTGGGAAACAAAGCTAGCCCAGAGGGAACCAGGGTCACAGAGGTCATGAGTTTCGAGGTAAAATAGGGTTCATTCTGAGGTCACAGAGGTTATCCTGAGGTCACAGAGGTTATTCTAGTTCATGCAGTTATTTTACACAGTAAATGTGAGAACTGATCATGTGATCATTATATCTCTGATGATGTGTATGGCACATGTATTGTGATGTGAACATCAGTATCAGGGATTATACATATATATATATATATATATATATATATATATATATATATATATATATATATATAATAAATTATATCATGCTATTTTGTGTGTGTGTGTGTGTGTGCAGAAGCCAGTGCGTCTGCGTTTCAGAGTGACTCTGATTCTCGGACAGGAGCGACTGCAGCAGGATGGGGACATCGATCAGTTCCCTCAGTGGAACTCTTGGATTCACCTTTGACCTTTAACCCTTGGTCACAGTGACGCAGCAACCTGGACTAAGCATATGTGTGTGTTCAGACAATAAGATCATCAGTACGCCAACAAACATTGTGTTTAAACAAATTGTGTATTGAACAAACTGCTGGAATAAATCCCAATATGTGTGATATTGCCAGGTGTGTGTGTATGTGAGGATTATGACACACCAGCACAGATTATTTATTCAACACATTGATAGTTGTGTATGTGTGCATTTAGGAGTTACATTTGACTTTCTGTTGCCAAAGTATTCATTGTTAAACATTATTGTGGTTGTTGTGTGTGTGTGTATTTGCTGAAATAAAGAAGAGAAACTTGATCAAACATTTTTGAAACCAGCTGCTGTGACACTCGCTTTCCTCCGGAGAATTCCATCATGCAGGATAACCGAAAAGGAAAAAAACATGGACACACCCAGTAATAAAGACAGCCTGACAATCATCTAACAGTTCGTTTAAAATTTCAGGTGCTAACAGCCTTCATTACCACATTATACTCTAGCTACCTTAGGGAAATGTGCCTTATCAGCTTGCTAAACCCGGTGTCTAATAAGTTTATTTTTTCCAAAACAAGCGCAAGGTCATGCAGAGGTTCGAGCTTTATGCCCCTGTGCACGTGGTGTAAAAGAGAAACATAACTGTTAACGTGAAAAACCGCTTCGGAAATATGTTCAGTGTGTAAATGGGCCAGGAAGGAACCAAAGCTTTCCTCAGGAGAAGAAACATTCAAACACACACTGATGTCACAGGAAATTGGATATTATAAATCATTACAGTAAACAGACCTGCTCCCACGCTTTTAAATTCTGTATTCTGGTCAGAAGGTGTTGATTAATTTTCTCTAACAGCAGCTCTGACAGTACTGCAGCTGCACATCACAGGTTTATATTAATGCACTCGTTCTAATACGTAATTGTGACAATCTCGTTCATGTTCCTTCCACTTTTTCTGGTTTGTGTCGCGGCAGCCGCTCAGTCCAGACATCCCTATACCATGCCAGATTCCAGCTCCTCCTGGGGGATCACCAGACATTCCCAAAGTAACTGAGATATAAACTTTCTAGTGTGTCGTGTGTCTGCCCCAGGGTCTCCATCCAGTGGAACGTGTCTGATAACAGCTCTCCTGGGAGACCACACCACCTCAACTGGCTCCTCTCGATTCAGAGGAGCTCTACTCTGAGGTTTACTTGGAATGTTGAGCTCCTCCCCCTTATCATGGAGAGTAAGCCCAGTAACGCTGCTAAAGAAACCTCATTTCCACCTCCTGTACTCACAACCTTCTTTCAGTCACTACCCATAGCTCTTACAGGTGAGGATCAGGACATAGACTGACCTTAGACTGAGCTTCATCCACAAACTGAGCTCTTGCTTCACCACCACACACCAGTACAGCAAATCTAACACTGATGCTGACCAGATCCCTTTGTCAATCTCACTCTTTTTTTCTATCATTTGCGAATAAGATACAAAGATACTTATAATCCTCCACTGGGGTAAGTTCTCTCTCCTCACCACTCTTTTCTGGGAGAGTACCATGGCCTCATACTTGAAGGTCCTGGATTTCATTCCAGCCGCTTCACACTTCACACCATGAAACACTGGAGTGTGTGTCAGAGGTCTGATTCAGATGGTGCCAAGTGAACAACATCTGCAAATAACAGAGATGTTCCCACTACCCCCCTATATTGGATACCTATCCGTCTTTGGCTGTGTATTGATATCCTGTCCATGAAAACCACAAACGGGGTGGAGAACAGTCACACCTGTGACAACGTCCGAAACAGCTTAAATGGTACTGACTTCACACCAAAATGCAGACACAACTCTCACTCTCAACAGAGCTCGTGAGGTTTGAGCTCCTGAGGTGCTGAATGGTTTACCAGAACAGCTTTGGAGCCACAGGAAGTCATTTTCAACCCCTCCCATGCCTGAGTTTTCACTTCTGCAACTGCTATTGCTGTAGATTTTCTGGCTCTTCTATACCTCTCAAATGAATCAGGAGAGCCCTCCGTGAGCATTACTTGGAAACCCACTTACTTGCACTTGACTCCTTCTTCTACCCCCGTTGTCCATCAGTGTGTCTTAGGGTTACGGCTATAACACGCACCGACAGCTTTCTGGCCCCGGCTTCTAGCAGCTGCTTCCATGGTTGAGGACTTGAACATGGTCCATTAAGGCTCAGTGTCCCTGACCTCAGTCCGTACAGGGGAGAAGTCCTTTTTTAGATTGGAGTTAAATTAGTCTCTCAGTGAAACTTCTGCCAGACGTTCCCAAGCAACCCAGAAGGTTCTCCTGGGATTACCAGGTAAATTTAGACAGCTCAGTGAAGCCAACTCACCACCAAGTGGTGATCATTTCTCAGCTCTGCCTCTCTCTTTACCCCAGTGTCCAAAACTGAAGTCTGATGATACAGTCAGTGATGTCTGGACCAAGGTGCTCTTATACCACATACACTTATGAGCGACCTGACATGCTTGTTATTGACACTGAAGTATAATAACAGGTTCAGCTGTGAGAGGGCACACGTACACACACACACACACACACACACACACACACACACACACACACACACACAGTGAAACGAACACCACATTCCAACATACACAGAATGAAACTGGAAAATTGTAGTGTGTGTTAAACGTCTCCGTATCTGACTTCCTTTTCCGATTATACTGCCACCCAAAATAACAGGAAATACTCATCATCCCAGACGGAAATGCTTTCATGATAGGCGTGTGTGCGTTTTTCCCCGTTACTGTTCATGCAATTATAATGAATACACACACACACACATATATACACATATACACACAGACACACACACAGACACACACACAATCAGGTATATGAATGAGTGGGTGTATACTTGCAATACAGTTGCATATAGGGCTAAAGTTAAGGTAATAAGACAAAAGAAATCATGTGTGTGTGTGGGGGGGGGGGGGGGGGGGGGGGGTTGGCGTGAGTAGTTAGGAGTGGTCATTTGGAGTTGTAAGGAACTTTCACTTTATTTGGTCAGTTCACACACACTGGAGGTTGTCCGTGCTTTGAGATGGAACTTTGTGTTTTCTCTTCATTACTCACTGTACTGTGTGTGGGACTGTACGGGAAATCTACCTATGCAGGTGAGCAGGACGCTGTGTGTGTGTGTGTGTGTGTGTTATCTGTTTCTGTGTGTAGGCTAGAAGCCAGGAAGGGAAAACAGGATCATGTTATCGTTACTTTATCACTCTATGGACGCTTCAGAATTCCTGTAAAGGTGTCAGAGAGTGTGTGTGTGTGTGTGTGTGTGTGTGTGTGTTATTTTATTTCATTAACAATAAATGTCCTCTATATATTGTTACTACCTGTCACTCACATTCACTTACCTGAACTTGCTTAATTTATGTTGTGAGAATTTTCACTCGCTGTTGTGTATAAAGTCACAAGCAGCGTTTGGAAAATATCCACAGTATTTAATAAGCGACACAACAACAACAATTCAGACAAATCTATCAGACTAATCCTGAGTTCACATTAACACACAGCAAGTGTCATTTCTGCTTTCTGTCTTGTGGGCGTCTAGCAAATGCTACTGTTGTCTTTTTTGGGCGTGGCCTATCTAGCTTTTTTTTTAAAAGTTATGATGAGAATCAGTTGTAGCTACATATCACTTCTAAAGCTAGCTAATTAAACACCAATTATATAACACACTAATCAATGTAGAAATTGTTTGGTTCATGTCTCAGATTAGATTAGCAAAGTGTATTAGCTACGTACACTCACCAGAGACACCAACAATCTCTGCTTCTTCCTTCCTTCCTTAATGAGGGGACGTATATGACAGGAGAAGATGAAACCACGCTTCTAAGATCTTCCATTTTTGTAACAGTAAAAGGGAAATAATTGCAGGTCGGAACTGAAGTTGTGAGCGGAGAACTGAAGAAGCGTCGGACTACACGCCCTGTAGGATTGCTCCGAGGAATCAATCGAGACAATCGTTTGGATTTATCGCTTTACAGCATCATACCTCATTTGCCTAGAATTGAGAAAAATCACTCACTAGTGTGAGCTTAGAGTAAGTTTAGCCAAAGCCAGTGGCAGATTTTTAGAGCTCTCTCCTTCCTCAGCACTTTCGTTGAGGCGGCACATGAAATTTAAACAACGTGTAAAAGTGAGAGACATGGCAAACAGCGACACTGCCACACTGCAAACAACAAACATAGGACAAGAAACAAAAAAAATCCAGCAATGAAGTGAAGGAGGGCATTAGCTTTACCACAGCAGAAGTCCAGGACTTGGATCACAGCGTGACTATCGTGAGCAAAGTCTGAAAAATGAAAGTCTGAAAAAAGATTATCCAAGATGGCGGCGCGGCAGTAGCTCGCAGCGGCCTCTCCGGATCCAAAATGGTGCTTTTAGTGTTTTTAGCACGACTCTTCGATGTACATGAACACCAAAGACAACTGTGTTCATGTATACGACCGCCAGACACTAGCACAGTACAGAAATCATGCAGCAACCAGTCTGAATGATGATGTATTTAACAAACTTCGCGACCTCGGCTTACTGCGACCCCGGCTACATAGACCAGGCCCCCAGTCCTCGGCGTTGCCTGTTGCCGGTGAACGGGAGAGAGGACATCGGAAGCGGTGCTCGAGGAAGCGGAAGCGCGGTAAGCGGGCAGGTGTCCGCGCTAGGCTAAATGCTAACCCTAGCCGTCTGGCGCTCCTGTCCATTTTTCTATCAAATGTCTGCTCCCTGGACAATAAACTGGACTACATCCGACTCCAGCGGGCTACATGGCGAGAGCTCAGAGACTGTTGCGTTCTTGTTTTCACGGAAACGTGGCTCAGCGACAGAGTTCCGGACGCCGCCATTCAGCTAGACGGGCTAGCCGCGTTTCGAGCCGACAGAAATGCAGCTCTGTGCGGTAAGACTCGCGGTGGTGGTGTGTGTGTTTATATCATCACGGAATGGTGCAAGAACTCTGTGCTGGTTTCCAGCGTCTGCTCGTCGCTAGTGGAGTTTGTGACTGTAAGGTGTAGACCATTTTATTTACCACGGGAATTCACTACTGCTTTCATTGTCGGAGTGTACATTCCGCCTAGCGTTAATGCTAAAGAGGCGCTATGTGAACTGTATGGGGCTATTAGCGACCTGCAGAATGCTCACCCTGACGGATTATTTATTATCGCCGGAGATTTCAACCATGTGAATCTCAAAACAGTGCTCCCTAAATTTCATCAACATGTGGACTTTGCTACGAGAGGGGTAAACACGCTGGATCTTGTTTACACAAACATACGGAGCCCCGCCCCCACCTCGGCTACTCAGACCACATCTCTATGCTAATCCCAGCATACAGACCGCTAGTCAGACGCTAATCCCAGGATACAGACCACTCGTCAGATGCTCGAACCCGGTTCTGAAACAGGTAAAAACCTGGCCAGAAGGAGCCATCTCTGCTCTTCAGGACTGTTTTGAGTGCACTGACTGGGATATGTTCAGGGAGGCTGCAACCAACGGTGATTCTATTAACTTGGAGGAGTACACATCATCAGTGATCAGCTACATTGGAAAGTGCATTGATGACGTGACCATCTCCAAGTCCATCACTACACGCTCCAACCAGAAACCGTGGATGACTGCAAAGGTGCGTGCGCTGTTAAATTCCAGAGACTCCGCCTTCAGAGCAAGGGACAAGGCGGCCTTAAGAACAGCAAGGGCCAAACTGTCCCGAGCCATCAGAGAGGCAAAACGTGCACATGCCAAGAAAATCCACGGTCACTTTCAGGACAGCGGAGACACTCGGCGCATGTGTCAGGGCATCCAGGCGATCACAAACTACAATACAACATCACCTGCTTGTGACAGTGACGCCTCCCTCCCAAATGTGCTGAATGACTTCTACGCCCGGTTTGAAGCACAGAACAACGTGACGGCAAGGAAGACCACACCTCCTACCAATGACCAGGTGATCTGTCTAACCACAGATGAAGTGAGGAACACTCTACGCAGAGTCAACCCACGGAAGTCTGCTGGACCAGACAACATCCCTGGCCAGGTGCTCAGGGAAGGTGCAGAACAGCTAGCAGATGTCTTTACTGACATCTTCAACATCTCCCTGAGCAGCGACCATCATCCCAGTGCCTAAGAAGGCTTCAGTCTCCTGCCTCAATGACTACCGTCCCGTTGCACTCACACCCATCGCTATGAAGTGCTTCGAGAGGCTTGTCATGAGGCACATCAAATCCCACCTTCCACCCTCACTGGACCCACTGCAGTTTGCGTATCGTCCTAACCGTTCAACAGACGATGCCATCACCACTACTCTCCATCTGGCTCTCACCCACTTGGACAACAAAGACACTTACGTTAGAATGCTGTTCATAGACTTCAGTTCAGCATTCAACACAATCATTCCTCAGCACTTGATCGGAAAGCTGAACCTGCTGGGCCTGAACACCTCCCTCTGCAACTGGATCCTGGACTTCCTGACTGGGAGACATCAGTCAGTCCGGATGGGGAACAGCATCTCCAACACCACCACACTGAGCACTGGGGCCCCTCAGGGCTGTGTGCTCAGTCCATTGCTGTTCACTCTGCTGACTCACGACTGTGTAGCAATGCACAGCTCAAATCACATCATCAAGTTCGCCGATGACACGACCGTGGTGGGTCTCATCAGCAAGAACGACGAGTCAGCATACAGAGAGGAGGTGCAGCGGCTAACGGACTGGTGCAAAGCCAACAACCTGTCTCTGAATGTGGACAAAACTAAAGAGATGGTTGTTGACTTCAGAAGAGCACAGAGAGACCACTCTCCGCTGAACATCGGTGGATCCTCCGTGGAGATCGTGAAGAACATCAAATTCCTTGGTGTTCATCTGACGGAGAACCTCAACTGGTCACTCAACACCAGCTCCATCAGCAAGAAAGCCCAGCAGCGTCTCTACTTCCTAAGAAGGCTGAGGAAAGCCCATCTGCCACCCATCCTGACCATGTTCTACAGAGGGACCATCGAGAGCATCCTGTGCAGCTGCATCACTGCCTGGTCTGGGAATTGCACCGTCTTGGATCGCAAGACCCTGCAGCGGATAGTGAGGACAGCTGAGAAGATCATCGGATTCTCTCTCCCCTCTGTCACGGACATTTACACCTCTCGCTGCATCCGAAAGGCCAACAGCATTGTGGACGACCCCACACACCCCTCACACACACCCCTCACACACACCCCTCTTACACACCCCTCACACACACCCCTCTTACACACCCCTCTCACACACCCCTCTCACACACCCCTCTCACACACTCTTCACATTACTGCCATCAGGGAAGAGGTTCCGAAGCATTCGGGCTCTCACAACCAGACTGTGCAATAGTTTTTTCCCTCAAGCCATCAGGCTTCTCAACACACACAACTGAACTGGAACTAAACTCACACACACACACACATACACACACACACACACACACACTCACTCACACTCATTCAACTTCATACATTCATTAAGTTATTACAAACAACTTGGCTTGTTCTACTGTTTACATTGTACATTCCACCACTGCTACTGCTGCTCTGCTCGGTTCTTTTTGCACATCACTGGCACTGCCACTTTACTACTTGTAAATTTGCACATTGCACTGTATATAGATATGTATACAGTAGGTTACGGGTTGCTGCTATTTTGTGTTCGTGTACTTGTCCTGCACTGTCTCGTGTTGTCTGTTCTGCACTGTTTTGTTTTGCACTGTTGCACTAGGCTGCACACGATGCACTTTATGTGGCTAGGACAACTTAGTCTAGTCCTCAGCTCTGTGTTTTAAAACTCTATGTTGTGTGAGGTGACGATGTTGTTTTATGCAGCACCAAGGTTCTGGAGAAACGTTGTCTCACTTCACTGTGTACTGCGTCAGCTATATATAGTTGAAATGACAATAAAAGCCTCTTGACTTGACTTGACTTGACTTGACTTGAAAAAGAGAGTACTGGAGGTCTTGATCTTTAAAAGACTGAGGAAAATGGTGACAAACAGGAGAACATGTTGGAGAGATGCCAAGCTACTTCTCCTGAGTATCAATAAAAATTCCTGGAGGTGTGTGTATACGGTTTTTGAACAATCGACCATTTATATATATCGGATATATATCGCTCTAACATCCATGCAGCTCAATCAGCTCATACTGAGCTCTTACTGTAATGCAACACAGGAAGCAGCAAAGCAGTCCAGCTTTTTAAGCAGGATCACCGAGAACAGGAAAGCGCTCTACAGCCAGCGATTCAAAACGTGCGACAGGAAGGAAAGGTGGAGCCAGAGAGATTTACTGTGGGCTTCAGTTTTAGCTGCTGCTTACTGATATTTCTTTACATTAAGAATTTTAATACAGAGATTTGTTTTATTCAGGAGTCTCAGTCCTAATGGAGGGACAGCTGGTACTAATGATACTTATTGTACTAATGATACTTATGGGACTAATGACTCATTTACATTCACTTAGTTTGTTAGTGCTGGGATTTAAACTCACAACCTTCCGATCAGTAGGCCAAAGCCTTAACTTTTACTTTTAATGAAATTTTTTATTGTATTATTGTCTTTACTGCTCTTATCAAATACTCTGTTCTGTTAGTTACAGTATATAATAACAATGATAATGTTTATGAATATAGTAAATGGGAAACTGGACAATTAAAGTTTTAGGCACGAAAGTTGATTATCTTTTAAGCAAATAAGCGAGCATGAAAATAATTCTGGGAGGAAAAATAAACAGAAGCCTGAATTACAAACTCAACATAGAGGTGAACATAGTAGAGGCATGAGTAGCTGTATATCAGATTTTATATCTGAAACATTACTGAGATTCACATTAAACAGAAATCCTGAACAGACATTAACACGATGAGAAGCAGCTGTAGTACACACAGCTCCCCCTTGTGGAAAATCTATTAATGATTAATGAGTATTAATTTCTACATTCCTCTAAATGTCTCAAAATATTAGTGTAAAAAAGACTGACAATAAAAATGTACTTTGTTCATGAAAAGAACCCAGTTTCTAAGTGAAATAGATTAAATTATACCTTAAACACTACAACACGTTTCATACTCTAACTTTGTAAAATTTCTACTGACTAATCATAAAACACTCAGTCGTTCACAGACAGCTCCCGATAAAGCTAACTCACTTCTCCACAGTTACTACATCCGGAATAAATACACAATAACCTGTGCTATTGGACTGAATTATTCCAGATGTGCTTTTTCACTGGTAATGCAAAAGTTAAGCAAAAAGACCAGTAATCACTGTATTATTATTATTATTATTATTATTACATTTACAGATTTTAATAATTAGACCAACTATATCTGTCCATCCACTTGATCCAGTCTCTCTCTCTCTCTCTCACACAGATAAACGAAACATAACACAGCCTTTAAATGAGGCTCTATCAGTCACTGAAGGTAAACCCCTGATGATAAACTGTTCAGCAGATGGAAACCCCAGCCCTCATTATAACTGGACTTTACCTAATAACACAACCATCTCAAACTCCTCCATCTACATCAGCAGTGTCCGTAAAGAAGACCAGGGTCAGTACATCTGCACCACCTACAATGACGTGGGCCAGGCAACAAGGACTGTGAATGTAACGGTTATAGGTGAGTGTGAAATCTACATTAAACACATTAATACACACATACATGACAAAGACCACAAGCCCATCAGGGCTCCTCAATGATTAGCATTAGCCATGCCTACCTACAGAGTACGTAGCCCATGTGAAGTAGCGCTGTGCAAAGCCGCAAAACAGGAAGTGAGGCAGTATCTCAGCAACGACTTTGTGCACTGACACAAAACTTGGTAGGCATCTTCAGGACCATGCTCTGAGGCTATGCAACAAATTTCATGCCAGCAACACCTACTGGTCAAAAGTAATAGTAACAGGCTAAACAATGCTTCCATTTAACTGCCATTTTTGCTGCTCCTCCTCCAAATTTTGTCCAATCTTCACCACATTTGGTTCACATCATCTTGACACCTGTCTGAACAACGCTGCTGCAGCAACACCACCCTGCTGCCCATGTGTTCATCTAGACCTTTCCTCCTACAGTCAGAGAATTCCAGCATTGTCCGTGGTCAAAACACACACATCAGCAGTGAAACTACAAATTACTCTTGAATCCCTTTGCCTAAAGTTATGGCTCTGCTTTCCAGTGAATAATTAATTAATTATTATTATTATTATTATTATTATTGTTATTATTATTATTATCATTATTAAAGATAAATGTATCTTAAAAATCTAAACCAGTTGCAATATTCTATTGGAATAATTTTATCCAGCTGATTAAAGTCCTGTTGAAAAGTGAACACCTTATCCTTTTTCTGTTATCTATCATTTGTTTCCAGAGTGTACATGCACATTTTTCATTCTTTTACAATTTCAGTTAAGAATTTAATACGTTCTCTTCAGAATTTCTACAAGTGACAAATTATGGTCAAATAAAATGTAGATTATTTAACCATATTATATTTGGGACAATGTCCATTGTTAAAAGCTCTATATAAATAATTAAATAAACAAACCAATTAATAAACAAATAACCTCTTAATGAATTATCACATTAATAAAAACAATTTTTTTTAAAACCCACACTAGCAAAAAGCACAGTAAAGGGCTTGTGTGATTTAGTGCCTTGCTTTTGTTTGAGAGCTAAATGTGTGTATAGTTGCTGCTAGACTTGTTTAAATTATAAATTTATTAGCCCACTTACAGAGACTGGGCTGAACCACTGCATATTTAGGTGGAGATGCAGTGCTGTTGGTGTTGTGTCTAAAACCAGGCTTTATAATACTTCACTAGTTGGGTCTTTTAATGGAGAATTTTTTATTCAGTTTCAGAATCAAATGCAATAAAAATAAATAAAATTGTCTGTATCCTAAAAGCACCCCACCCTCACACCGCCACTGTGGGTGGAGAAAGATGAAAGTGAACAAACTACGCACAAAAACATATAAAGTACTAACTGACTGTGTGACACACACACTCACACACGTGAAGTTAGAGATTTACTAAACTGGCCACTGATTTAATTGAATAGAATTATTATTAGGTTGCATTCATGTACTTTAAACAGGAAATTAACTCCACCTTTTGGTGTGTTATTGTGCTGAATGAAAGCATGTACAGATCTTGTTGTCACTCCGGCGTCTCTGCTGAAGGAGTATGGAGACCCTGCTGAAGTGAACTGCTCCATACCGAGCAAACCTGAGACAGGTTACGTGCTGGGCTGGGAGTCTAAAACATCACAGCCACAGACAGACAATGAGACGAGTGTGATGTGGAAGGTGGACAGTCTGACGAATTGGGAGGAAGCTGACGGAATCATGTGTTACTTCACAGCGGGAAATACTCAGTGTGAGAGTAATGTAACTGTCACCATTTACAGTGAGTACCATCATCTCATAAAATCTGATTTCATTCTTATTGTGCACACAGTTATCATAATCAACACAGTTTACTGTGCTGTGACTCGCTCGGGTCTTTCATCTCATCATACCATTATTAATCAAAACAATGACATTTACAGTGTGTGTGTGTGTGTGTGTGTGTGTGTATGTGTTTACAGAGAGGCCAGACAGGGTTACACTGAGCTCTGTGTCTGACGAGTGGGTAGAGGGAAATCAGACAGAGCTGAGGTGTGAGATTGAAAACGTTGGTCCTGGACATAAACTCAGTGTACGCTGGAGCAGAGCGGATCCGAAGCACAACAATGCTTTCACACAATTCAATGAAACGTCATTCCCAGACTTGGTAAATAAGACAAACAACGTGAGCATGACAGTGAACTTAACCATTACGCCCAGCCGTGAGGATGATGGAGTGCAGTATCAGTGTGCAGCAGTGCTGAATGTGGACCAACCACCGCTCAACTACACATCACAACCACTCAACGTCACTGTATACTGTAAGTAATAAGATTAGCATTAGCACTAGCTACACCACAGTCAAAGTTAGCCAAAACTATACATTAGGACATTGTATATATACATTAGTTATAGTGAGATTGTGGTGGAGAATGATTAGCATTAGCTATGCCTAACTAGAGTATGTAGCCCATGGAGAGTAGCGCTGTGCAACGCTGCACCACTGTGTGGACAGACGGAGAGGGAACTACAGCTTTAGATGCTAAGAATATCGTAAATGTGTCTGTTTAACGACAGGTACATCAGAAACCAGCATGTCAGTGCTTAAACTGTCAAAACCAGTTTGTTTCTCTGCCAATCAACATGCACAACTGCTGCTGCTGAAGGACAAGGCTTCTCTCCACACTGTGACTAACGCAATATATTTACAGATTTTAGTAATAAGACCAACTTTCCTCAGTGGTATAAAGAAGAGACGTCGTCTGATAGCCTTAAGTAATTGAGAGCTAGCACTGCTACAGTGGGAGCGATCAGATTTAATGATGTTATACTGTGATGTTATATCTGTCCATCCACTTGATCCAGTCTCTCTCTCTCTCTCTCTCTCTCTCTCTCTCTCAGATAAACCAAACATAACAGAGCCTTTAAATGAGGCTCTGTCAGTCACTGAAGGTAAACCCCTGATGCTAACCTGTTCAGCAGATGGAAACCCCAGCCCTCATTATGACTGGACTTTACTTAATAACACAACCATCTCAAACTTCTCCATCCACATCAGCAGTGTCCGTAAAGAAGACCAGGGTCAGTACATCTGCACCGCCTACAATGACGTGGGCCAGGCAACAAGGACTGTGACTGTAACGGTTATAGGTGAGTGTGAAATCTACATTAAACACATTAATACACACATACATGACAAAGACCACAAGCCCATCAGGGCTCCTCAATGATTAGCATTAGCCATGACTACCTACAGAGTACGTAGCCCATGTGAAGTAGCGCTGTGCAAAGCCGCACCATGTAGACATGGAGAGGTAGCTACCGCCTTAAGCCTGGATTATACTTGCTTTTAACTACGTGTACACATACGCAAGAAGGCTGCCACATGTATCCTGTGGTCTTTCAAAGCATCACTTCTGCACGTCCTCAAACATGAATGTTACGTGTTCGAGTGGTACATAGCGGGGGTGGAATAGCACGACTGTGTCTTAAATCACACGCAGTACTGTGCAAAAGTCTTAGGCACATGTAAAAAAAATGCTGTAGAGCAAAGATGCCTTCAAAAAATAATGAAAAATTGTTATATATTATATATATAAAACATTATTATAATGTTTCTACATTAAAAATTACTATAAAGAACAGTAATAAACTAAACAAACTTGACTGACTTTGCTTTAAAAAAAAACCCAGAAGTCTCAAGTACACTGTACAGTTTTATAAGGAAATTAACGGGTAAAGTTTACAGAGTATGTTGGAGAATCTGCTTCAGTTCTTCTGGAGACTCTGACTGTCACTTTTCTGCCGCAAAACTCAGCAGCCGTCTTAATGTTTCTTTTTCTGAAAAGTGTCCTGTTATATAATATGTTGCTTTACTGACATACAAACAATTGTCTGTAACATATAGGTTTTTGTTGGAAAAGTAAATCTAAAAACTATAACAAATAAATAGGGTGTCTGTGTACTATTCTAAAACATTATTGAGTACTAACACTAATTACCTTATATAGCCTCCAAACCTACTGAAATGTCTGACTTGCATACCAGTCTTCTGTATGTTCTAGTTTAATAAATACTTCTGGATGTAATTTCAGAGTTTTAGATTTGAGACACAGCCCATGACAACAGTCATGACAACAGCAGAAAGTTTTAAAGAAAAACAGAGCTCAGTGTGTTTCGCAAAATCGCTAAACATTTTACAGTTCGACTTGGAAACCTGATGGACAGGGATGTTTTAGCTCTGTCTAGTAATTTAATCCTTCAGATGTACATAAGATACACAGGTGAGTGTGTGACCAACGCCGCTCACATTGCTGCTGCTTCTACATGTGTACACAGTCATGCATCAAGTATAAAATGCCCTTTTCATGCTAAGAATATTGTAAAAGTTTGTATTTAATGACAGCCACAGCAGCAATCAGCCATGTCAGTGTTTAATAATCAAGAGAAATGCTTCACCCATCGTGCATTAGGTGGTAATTTGGGTTTGCTACTTGAAAGAGATTACTGTAATAATACACAGTACTGTGCAAAAGTCTTAGGCACATGTAAAGAAATGCTGTAGCGTAAAGACGCCTTCAAAAATAATGAAATTAAATGCTTCTACATTAAAAACTCCTATAAAGAGCAGTAAACAGTAATAAATGAAACAAAGTCAGTATTTAATGTGACGATCCTTCACTTTAAATAAATAAAGCAGTATCTGAGGTGCAGTGTGTGCAGTTTTATAAGGAAATGAGCTGGAAGTGTTACTGAGCATCTTGCAGAAGCAGCCACAGTTCTTCTGGAGACTTTGACTGTCGACTCGCTTCTTATTTCTGCAGCGAAACCCAGCAGCCTTCATTATGTTTTTATCTGAAAAGTGTCTCTTATGGAATCTGCTGCTTTCTTTACTGACATACAAACATTTTTCTGGAACATTTCATTTTGTGCTGAAAAACTAATGTTTGGAATCTGAAATGTTTTTGTACTGAATCAATAATGTAGAAGTCAGAAAATAAACATCTATAACAAAGTTTGTACTAAAAATAAAATAGGGTGCCAAGACTTTTGCACAGTACTGTATATAATGGTCAAGGGGTTGATTCAGTTTTATTCTTGAAGGCGGTACTCTGTGTATTACCCACAATGCACTGCAAGAAAACCTCAGGTTTAGCACTGACAACTGGCAACAAGCTCCAAGCTGGTTTCAAACTTAAAAATCAAGATGTCGAGATGTTTTTTTATACACAGTCCAAAGGGAAAAAACATCTGAAGTGAGAGGAAGAGAGAAAGTGCTGGGAAAAGAGAAAGGTTTTAAGCTGGGCCCTGAAGGTGGAAAGTGAAGAACAGAGTGGACGTTCCATCTGATTTATATGATAGGACTTGAAACTGGAGGTGCAGTGAAACAGGTAGCCAGTGTAACTGATAGAGGACTGGGGTATGAAGGCATGGACCATAGTTTCTACATCTGTCTTGAAAACATGCAGTTGTATCCTGTCTCACCTGAACAACGCTTTGGATAAAAGCCTCAGCCAAATGAGGTAGATGAGGTAAACGTAGACAATCTCTCTCCATCCAGTGGGACACGCTTGATAGGAACCCATCAGGAGCATCTTTGTAAGTTGCCTAAACCATCTCAGCTGGTTCTTCTCGAGTCAGTGGCTCTACAGGGAAGCTCTCCTGGATTTTCCGACAGCTCTTGACCATAGGTGAGGACAGGGATGTAGCTCAGTATACAGAGGTTCGTCCTTCTCCACCAGCTGAGCTTCTGCTTCACCATCACATGCGTCTGCCTTTTCCAATGCCTGAACTTTGTGGGTTGGTTTCATGACTTTTTTGTGGTTTCTGAGAAATAGTTGGTGTGGAAATCTTGCTGAGATCTGGCAACCCTGCACACCAGTGAGAGCTTGTGCAGAGAGTTAACGTTTAATTAGTCATGTTTAATTTTGTTCCATGGTGATGCACAGCTTTGGTTTCATTCTTCGCATACGCTGCTAAGAGTGTGAATGGATTACACTGTAAAGTTTCAAATGTACTTTTATAACGTTTTAATCAACTGAAAATACAATCCAAAGGCACATATTCATGCTTTATATAAATTGGATAATATCGAGACATTACTGTATCACGTGGTATAAAAATTTGCGTATCGTTATTAGGAACATGTTGTTGATGTATTTACAGTTATTTGCTTTATTTATTTATATGGGACACATTATATGTTTTTAATCACACATTCTGTTTTCCTGTTCTCTTCCTCAGCTGGCCACAATCCACACTTCATTTACTATATAGTGGCCATTATAGTGATGGTGGTGTCAGCTGTGGTCATCGCTGTGTGCTGCACGTATTACCGACGCACACGCATGGGTCAGTACATCCTGAAGCATCTGAGATCCCGCAGGCACAACGGCTATTTGGACCACAATGCTGAAGACCAAGCACAACTGTAGATACTGCTGAAGATAACATCTGTGTAATTATGCTGCGTTCAACTAAATTTCATAATTCTGAATTTCCGACCTCCAGTAGGAAATCCAAAGAAATCGCCCCGTCAACTCGGAGCTCCTTCTTGGAAGGTTGAGAGGGTCTCCTCAACCCCAAGCTCAGCACGTGACATTAAATCAACATGGCTGCTCAGAACATTAACAGTAAACACAGCAGCACGTCTTTCCTTTTAAACAGGTTGCTTTAGCTCAGTTAACATACAGTGATGATACAGTTCGCTCTACACTCATCACAGATAGCGAACAAGATAAACATGGAGGTCAAAAAACTTCCCACATTCCATAAGTTTA
>NC_069735.1:19461096-19498596 GCF_027358585.1 Pangasianodon hypophthalmus | reverse complement strand
AGTTCTTCAATATTCACACTGCAGTTCTCAGGCAGCAGGGGGTCTAATCCTTCCACACTGCTCCTTTAATGCCCTCCGTAGAGCTGGAGACTCCTTTCATACAGCAGTGTGATGTCCACAGCTCTCTCACACACACACGCACAAACACACACACGAACGCACACATGAACGCGCAAACACACACACACAATCGCACAAACACCTTGATCTTGGAGAAGAACTGGCGGAAGCAGCCTCGGGGGTCGACCTTCAGGCTTTTAGCGAGTTCCAGGATGAACTGCATAACGATGGTCTGATGGGCCACCTGCTCCATGAGAGCATGTTTCTGAAACACACACACACACACACACACACACACACACGAGATGGCAGATGATGGCAGATTAGCTGAAGTTTGTCCTCCACTGTATGGGTGTGTGTCAAATTTACACATAGAGCTAGCTAACACCACTACCCACATAATCAATTCCTTGATATCTGTGGTAACCATGGTAACCTGTTGTGGTGTAGTTCACACACTATTTAGTGCTGAGAGATTTAGAACACAGCCATGCAGAACACACCTTCCCTTCATCATACCTAAACACAGTTACTCGCTAATGCTGATAACTACATTATTACTGTCGTGGTGATTTGGGACACAGACAGACGGACAAGTGTGTATACCTCCTCCACCTCCAGGTCAATGCACATGATAACCAGGTAGTTTGCCGTCTCCTCACACACCAGGTGAGGGTTATCAGACAGGTACTTCTGACTGTCATCCCAACGCCGCAGCATTCCTGCACACACACACACACACACACACAGTTCAGTAACAGGGTTATATAAATTGCATGCGCGCGCGCACACACACACACACACACACACACACACACACACACACACATATACGCACACTCACCAAAGTGCTTTATCTGTTTCTCATACTTCTCCACAAAGGTCTTGTGCTTCTGCTCCTTTTCGTCCTCCGTCTCCTCCTTCACCTCCGGCTTTACGTTCAACACGCTCTATCAGAGAGACAGATAGAGAGAGACAGAGAGAGAGATAGACAGAACATGTTCAAGCTGGTACATGAAAAATAACCCTCACCGTTCACTACTGGCCCGAAATCCCGCTCCCTGACCGTTCACTACCGGCCCGAAATCCCGCTCCCTGACCGTTCACTATTGGCCCGAAGTCCCGCTCCCTAACCGTTCACTACCGGCCCGAAATCCCGCTCCCTAACCGTTCACTACCGGCCCGAAATCCCGCTCCCTGACCGTTCACTACCGGCCCGAAGTCCCGCTCCCTGACCGTTCACTACCGGCCCGAAATCCCGCTCCCTGACCGTTCACTATTGGCCCGAAGTCCCGCTCCCTGACCGTTCACTACCGGCCCGAAATCCCGCTCCCTGACCGTTCACTACCGGCCCGAAATCCCGCTCCCTGACCGTTCACTATTGGCCCGAAGTCCCGCTCCCTGACCGTTCACTACCGGCCCGAAATCCCGCTCCCTGACCGTTCACTACCGGCCCGAAATCCCGCTCCCTGACCGTTCACTACCGGCCCGAAGTCCCGCTCCCTGACCGTTCACTATTGGCCCGAAATCCCGCTCCCTGACCGTTCACTACCGGCCCGAAATCCCGCTCCTTGACCGTTCACTACTGGCCCGAAATCCCGCTCCCTGACCGTTCACTACTGGCCCGAAATCCCGCTCCCTAACCGTTCACTACTGGCCCGAAATCCCATTCAGTGACCGTTCACTACTGGCCCGAAGTCCCATTCAGTGACCGTTCACTACTGGCCCGAAATCCCCCTCAGTGACCGTTCACTACTGGCCCGAAATCCCCCTCAGTGACCGTTCACTACTGGCCCGAAATCCCCCTCAGTGACCGTTCACTACTGGCCCGAAATCCCACTCAGTGACCGTTCACTACTGGCCCGAAATCCCACTCAGTGACCGTTCACTACTGGCCCGAAATCCCGCTCCCTGACCGTTCACTACTGGCCCGAAATCCCGCTCCCTAACCGTTCACTACTGGCCCGAAATCCCATTCAGTGACCGTTCACTACTGGCCCGAAATCCCATTCAGTGACCGTTCACTACTGGCCCGAAATCCCCCTCAGTGACCGTTCACTACTGGCCCGAAATCCCCCTCAGTGACCGTTCACTACTGGCCCGAAATCCCCCTCAGTGACCGTTCACTACTGGCCCGAAATCCCACTCAGTGACCGTTCACTACTGGCCCGAAATCCCACTCCCTGACCGTTCACAACTGGCCCGAAATCCCCCTCAGTGACCGTTCACTACTGGCCCGAAGTCCCCCTCAGTGACCGTTCACTACTAGCCCGAAGTCCCACTCCCTGACCGTTCACTACTGGCCCCAAGTCCCACCCTATGACCTTTTATAACTGGCCCAAACTCCCTCCCCTTGAACATTTACTACTGGTTGAAGTTACCCCCCCTGATCATTTACTATCGGCCCAAAGTCCCGCTCCCTGACCTTTTACGACTGGCCCGAAGTCCCTCCCCTTTACCGTTTAATATTGGCCCGAGGTCCCACTCTCTGACCATTTACTATTGGTTGAAGTTACCCCCCTGACCTTTTACTATTGGTTGAAGTCACCCCCCTGACCATTTACTATTGGTTGAAGTTACCCCCCTGACCATTTACTACTGGTTGAAGTTACCCCCCTGACCATTTACTATTGGTCATTATTCTTAATAAAGTGGCCAGTGAGTGTATATTGTATAGTGTGTAGCGTGCATCTGAACCCATTCTTACTGAGTGCATCTAAGTTTCAAGGCATCTTCTCCCCGAGTCATGTGGTGTGTAGGAGACATAGTGTAAAGGGTGTAGTTTGTAAGGCATAGTGTGTAGTTTGTAGGGAGTAATATGTGGGGTGCAGTTTGTAGGGTGTAGTGTGTTGTATGTACGGTGGAGTGTGTAGAGTGTAGGCTGCAGGGTGTAGGATGTAGGGTGCAGGGTGTAGGATGTAGGCTGCAGGGTGTAGGATGTAGGCTGCAGGGTGTAGGATGTAGGCTGCAGGGTGTAGGATGTAGGGTGTAGGATGTAGGGTGCAGGGTGTAGGATGTAGTGTGCAGGCTGTAGGATGTAGTTTGTAGTGTGCAGGGTGTAGGATGTAGTTTGTAGTGTGCAGGGTGTAGGATGTAGTTTGTAGTGTGCAGGGTGTAGGATGTAGGCTGCAGGGTGTAGGATGTAGGGTGTAGGATGTAGGCTGCAGGGTGTAGGATGTAGGGTGTGCAGGCTGTAGGATGTAGTTTGTAGTGTGCAGAGTGTAGGATGTAGTGTGCAGGGTGTAGGATGTAGTTTGTAGGGTGTAGAGTGTAGTGTGTTTTATGTAGGGAGTAGTGTGTAGTTTGTAGGGTGCGGGGTGTAGAGTGTAGGCTACAGGATGTAGTTTGTAGGATGCAGGGTGTAGGGTGTAGTTTGTATCTCACTTTGCTAAATCCTTCCTTGCTGAGAGTATCTACATTCCAGGGCATCTTCTTCTCCTCTCTGCGGTGCTCCTCCAACTTCTTCTCACAGCTCCTCTCCTCCTTGCGCAGCTGCTTCTCCTGGGTCTTGGCCTCCTCTAGCTCCTTCTTGGCCTTGTCCGTACTCGCCCGCTCCAGCTCCTGCACCCTGCGCTGAGCCTCCGACAGCTTCTTCTTGGCCTCTAATAGGCTCTTCTCTAGCTCTGCCCCTTTCTTCTGGAAAGCCTCCATTCGCTCCACTCGAGCCTTTAGACAGAGAGGGAGAGAGACAGAGAGAGACAGAGAGAGAGAGAGAGAACGTGTACATTAAGTTCTAATTTAGTCTATTTATTGTCTATTGTTTAAATCTGCGACAGTGATACAGAATCCTACATCGTGATAAATATTGAGATTAATACAGTAAAAACTGATTGTGTCGAGACTGTTGGCTCTATGGCTCGGGTATTTATTACACATTTACTCTTTTCTGTTACATTTCTGTGTAAAACTCTCTCCATGTTTTCACTCTGTGAAGCATAAGGAGAAAAAATACAGCTAATTTTTTAATATTTATTAATATTTTTCCGCTCCAGTGCAGGCATGGTGATGTTTTAAAGTGAGGTCTGCGATGTTTTTACAGTAGTGAAAATCACAAACCACCTTTATCAGTTTTATTATCATCATCATCATCAGCCTTTTGGACCAGTCACATTAGTGTAACGAGTTTAATCCTTCAATAACTCAAAATGAAAGTCTATCAGTAATGTCAACTTCAATCTAATGATAATCATTTTAATGAAACGGTGCTGTGAGTGGAACATTCAGAAATAAAAAGATTCAAGGCTCCAATAAATAATCAGAATATTACTATACATATTTAAATAATGAGCTTAATTATGTTCGCAAGATAAATGAATCATGAAGGTGTACGTGGATGTTTATATAATTAAAGAAATTAGAAGTTGGTTCTAAATACACTCTCCCCCTGACCATCACACTCATATGTGCTTGTTGAACGTCTCACTCCAGATTTATTCCCCGTGTGTTTGCTGTTATAATGAGCTCCACTCTTCTGGGAAGCTTTCCACTAGATGTTGGAGCGTGGCTGTGGGGATTTGTGTTCATTCAGCTACAAGAGCATTAGTGAGGTCAGGCGCTGATGCTGGGTAAGGAGTCTCCAGTTCCAGTTCATCCCAAAGGTGATCAGTGGGGTTGAGGTCAGGGCTCTGTGCAGGACACTCGAGTTCTTCCACTCCAACCTTCACACACCATGTCTTCATGGAGCTCGCTTTGTGCACAGGGGCATTGTCATGCTGGAACAGGTTTGAGTCTCTTAGTTCCAGTGAAGGGAAACTGTAAAGCTACAGCACACAGAGACGTTCTATACAACTGTGTGCTTCCTGCTTTGTGGTTTGGGAAGAAGCACATATGGGTGTGATGGTCAGGGGTGCACATACTTTTGGCCTTATAATGTTGCTGACTGCTATCTGACTTTAGTAAACGATTATCTAAACTAAATGCATACGTATTAGAAACCAACTAACACACACACACACACACACAAACACACACACACACACACACACACACACACACACACAGTGTCGCATTAAGGGGAATATGTTATTAACCTAGCTAAGCTGCGCGAGGGAGAAGGCAGCGTGTGTGTGTGTGTGTGTGTGTGTGTGTGTGTGTGTTCTACCTGGTGTCTCCACCGGAACAGGCTGGGTGTGTCGATATTGGGGTGAGTATCATCTTCATCGTCAGACACCTCGATATGATCCCACACGCTGTAGTCGATGGTGGTCATTATTTTGCTCCTAATGTCAGTTTTAAATCAGATAATAAAGTCCAGTCAGAGGCTTTATCTATACACTAACACCAGAACTACTGAAACTGCGCCCTGTGTCTCCAGAACGTATTTAATCCGCGTTATGAAGTAAAAACTTCCCTCTTCTTCTTTCTCGGAGCGTTTTCTGGAAAACTCCAGCGCTTCCGTTTAGCAGCGACGTCACAACAGAGCGCCAGCGTACCCGTTGGTGACGACGTCATTACAAAGCGCCGCACAGTCGGTGAACGGTTCTCACTGTATGCAGTAGGGATGAGCGATATTTTTCTTTTCGATCCAAGTAAACACCACGGCTAATATCCCGATACCGATGAAATGTAGTACATGAAACACTGTGTGTCTGTACTGATAAAGCGGGATAAGCCTGACACATTCATGTGTGATGTATGATGATGGTGCAAATATGTTATTTAATTGTTTAAGATACAATCAACCATCAACCAATTTTGCCATATTAGGTGTTGCTATAAAATACCTTTATGATTTTCCAGTGATTTTTTTTTAAAACAAGATGTCAGTGTTATTATAGAGAGGAAATTACATTTTATCTTCTAATATCTGATCTGGAATAATTTTCCTCCTCCTGCAGTAAAACCTCAGGCTGTTATCTCCATATCGCTATGTTCAGAGCATGTGTTTCTAACAGAAATGTGAAAAATGCATAAATTCAGATTGGCTAATCCTGTTTCTCACCATAGTACCTGTAAAATATGATCAAAATAATTTCAGCACAGTTATTGCACAAAACATGTTATCTGACATTGAATAACAGCAGGAACTGTGTTATAACGATGTTGTAACAAATATATATAATAAACTGTGCTGTATGTGTGTTACATTAACATGAAGGAACAAGCATTCTGAAAACTCAAAATCCACCCCCTACCTGTGCCACTGTGTGAATGTACACTCACCCTCCACTTTATTAGGAACACCTGCACGTTCATGCAGTTATCTAATCAGCCAATCATGTGGCAGCAGCATAATGCATAAAATCCTGCAGATGCAGGTCAAGAGCTTCAGTTAATGTTCACATCAAACATCAGAATGAAGAAAAAATGTGATCTCTGTGACTTTAACCGTGGCATGGGTGTTGGTACCAGATGGGCTGGTTTGAGTTTTTCAGGAACTGCTGATCTCCTGCTGGGATTTTGACACACAGCAGTCTCTAGAGTTTATACAGAATGGTGCGAAAAGCAAAAAACACTGTGAGAGCAACAGTGCTGTGTGTGGAAACACCTTGTTGATGAGAGAGATCAGAGGAGAATGGCCAGATTGGTTCAAGCTACCAGGAAGGATACAGTAACTCATATAATCACTCTTTACATATGTGGTGAGCAGAAAAGCATCTCAGCATGCACAAAAACAGCAAACCTTGAGGTGGATGATCTACAACAGCAGAAGACCACATCAGGTTCCTCTCCTGTCAGCCAGGAACAGGAATCTGAGGCTATCATGGGCACAGACTCACTGAAACTGTTACACATTTTGTGCTCTACATTGCAGCAGAGATCTTCTGTCACAGAACATTACACACTTGATGACAAACTGGAATATCCCAAGGATGGACTAAACTGCTCCAATACTGTAGTACTAGAAACAAAACTCACACAGAGAAAGATGCTCCACGTGTACAGTCATGTGAAAAAAATTAGGACATCCCTTTAAATATTCAGTTCTTTATTAAGAAATTTCAACACGTCAATTTCTGATCTTGTTTTAATTTGTACCTGTAGATGAAAGTGATGTAATTGCATGTAAACAACAAAAAATCAGTGAGATGTTTCTTGTAGCCTTCTACCAGTTTCTGACATCGACTGGGAGAACGTTTCCCCACTCCTCAATGCAGAATTCTTTCAGCTGTGTGATGGTTGAGGGGTTTCTCACACGCGCAGTCCGTTTCAAATCCCCCCACAGGATCTCAATAGGATTTAGATCTGGGCTTTGACTTGGCCTTTCCAGAACTCTCCATTTTTTTTTACCTTTCAGTCAGTCCTTGGTGGATTTACTGGTATGTTTTGGGTCGTTTTCATGTTGCAAGATCCAGTTCTGCTTCAGCTTCAATTTTTGGACAGATGATCTGACATGTTCCTCAAGCACCTTCTGATACAATGTAGAATTCATAGTGGATTCTATGATGGAGAGCTGGCCAGATCCTGCTGCAGCAAAGCTTCCCCAAACCATAACACTTCCACCTCCATGTTTCACAGCTGGTATGAGGTTCTTCTGCTGAAATGCTGTATTTGGTTTATGCCAAACATGCCCTCTGTTATAGCGTCTGAATAATTCAGTTTTAGACTCATCTGTCCAAAGCACATTATTCCAGAGGTCTTGGCCTTTGTCTGTGTTCTTTAGCAAACTTCAGTCTTGCCCTCATGTTTTGCTTAGACAGCAAAGGTTTCCTCCTTGCACACCTCCCATGATAATTAAAGTTGTGCAGTCTCTTTCTGACTGTAGATTCATGCACTTTGACATCAGCAGTAGCAGGAGCTTGCTGTAGGTCCCGTGATGATATTTTAGGGTTCTTGGAGATTTCTTTAAGCATCTTGTGTTCTGCTCTTGGGGTGAATTTGATTGGACGGCTGACCTGACCATGCTGGCAGGTGTTTTAAATGTTCTCTACTTGTAAATGATTTTCCGGACAGTGGAATGGCTGATTACGAATTCTTTTGAGATCTTTTTATATCCTTTACCAGACTCATAAGCATCAACAATCTTCTTTCTGAAGGCCTCAGAGAGCTCTTTGGATCTCACCATGGTGATACCTCTCACTTCAGCAATTAAGAGCAAACCAAATGTCTGAGGTGTAAATAAGGCGAACCTCCTTCAAAATGCTCTGTAACGATGTTCTAATCATTTGCACCTGATGTGATACACCTGTAGCTAATTTCACCCATTTTAAGTACAAATAAATGTGGGCGTGTCCTTACTTTTTCCTCACAAGAAATTGGATTTTTTTAAATTACATTTTACAGATTATTTTAAAAAGACTTTTATTTGGTTTTATTTGTTTAGTTATATTACTTGAATCTCCCAATATTGTTTAAATGAAGATCAAACGTCCATATGTTTAACTATGTTAAAAAAAACACACACAGGCTTTCATGGGGTGTCCTAATTTTTTCACTTGACTGTAGAATGTTAATATTAAATTAATTAATATAAAACTATAAATCTTCATGTGTTTGCTTACATGTTTGCTTAACTGACCTGAGGCTTCAGGGGAACAGAAAGTGTAAAGAAACTGAATCCACTCCACAAAGTCACTTACACAGATTATTCACTATAGAGTCACTGCAGTGTGGAAGTGTTTGTACTGCAACTTTGCTCACACACATAGATTTGATGAAATAGATGTCGGTTTGCAGCTCTTTCACAACTAATCAAAAGAGGAACTGGGTTTGATCACCACCAGTTTAAGATTTAGATAAAGACAAGGTACAGACACAGAAGCAGACAGACACACTGATAAGGGAATAAAAGAACAGGACCTTTACTATCTTTCTGAGGTGGAACTGGTGTGGAGATCTTAGAGAACTTAGAATGAAGACCCTCCTCATCTTCATCCTCTGTCTGATCTCAGGTAAGGAAGTTAACTTTATAATGATCCTCATTATCAGCGTAGCAGCAGCAATGCTCATGCGAAAAGGCTTTGTTCAGATGTACATACAGACAGGTCCATTAGTATTTGGACAGTGACACAATTTTCATAATTTTGCCTCTGTACTCCACCACAAAATATTTTAAAATGACGCATTCAAGATGTGAGTGAAGTGTAGACTTTCAGTTTTAATTCAAGGAGTTTAACAAAAATATTGCATTAACAATATAACAAATTAAGAAGATAAATGTCTGGAGTTTATTCCAGGCGTTGAATTTGCATTTGGTAGCTGTTCATGGGAACTCTCAATATGCCGTCCAAAGAGGTGTTGATGCAAGTGAAGGAGGCCATCATTAGGCTGAAAAAACAAAACAGACCTATCAGAGAGATAGCAGAAACTTTACAAGTGGACAAATCAACAATTTGGTACATTCTTAAAAAGAACGAATGCACTGGCGAGCTCAGCAACACCAAAAGGCCTGGAAGACCACGAAAGACAACTAAAGTGGATGATTGCAGAATTCTTTCCATGTTGAAGAAAAACCCCTTCACAACATCTAGCCAAGTCAAGATTAACTTGTACCAGAATGATGGGAGGAGTATGGGGAAGGGAAGGAAAGGAAGGGCTCATGATTCAAGGCATACCACATCATCTGTCAAATATGGTGGAGGCAGTGTTATAGCACGGGCATGTTTGGCTGCCAATGGAACTGCGTCACTGGTGTTTATTGAAGATGTAACTGCTGATAGAAGTAGCAGGATGAATTCTGAAGTGTATAGAGTTACACTATCTTCTCAGAGTCAGTCAGCCAACTGATAAGATGGTGCTGCGCAGTACAGTGCAGGATAATGACCCAAAACATACCGCGAAAGCAACCCAAGAGCTTCTTAAGGCAAAGAAACGGAATGTTCTTAAATGTCCGATGACCTCAACCCAACTGAGCTGCTTTTCACTTACTGAAGACAAAACTGAAGGCAGAAAGACCCACAAACAAGCAGCAACTGAAGGCAGCTGCAGTAAAGGCCTGGCAAAGTGTCTGAAGAGAGGAAACTCAGCATTTGGTGATGTCCATGGGGTCCAGACTTCAGACTGTCATTTACTGCAAAGGATTTGTATCCAAATATTAAAAATAATCCTCATGTTTATGATTATTTTCGTTTGTCCCATCATTTTTGAGGCTGTGAAAATGGAGGGACTGTGAGAAAAATGGCTGTAATTCCTAAACGGTTAATGCAATATTTTTGTTAAACCCCTTGAATTAAAGCCGAAAGTCTACGCTTCAATCACATCTTTACGGATTCATTCCATTGTGGTGGTGTACAGAGGCAACATTACGAATATTGTGTCACTGACCAAATACTAATGGACCTGACTGTATATTTGGCCTTTTGTTAGATAGTGGGGCCTCCAGTGAAGTAATGGTTTATATTTAGGAGGAGGAGTCATCATCAAGTACAACTCTCATTAAAGACCAAGCAAAAAAAAAATTCTGTAAGGATTTATGGAAATACTGTGAAGAATAAATAAAGATAAATGTTACAAACCAGTGGGAAGGATGGAAGCAACAAAGATTCTCACTTTTTGCTGACACTGACGCAGTAATGTTACTGTAAACGATTCTGAAGTGTACTACTGTAGAGTTGATATCAGGTCACAGGTAGACAGCTACTGAACATAAAGGAAGGTGAGTATCTCTGACCACTGCTATCAGTTTATTTTCCCAAACTTCCAGCATCATTAACATCAATACAAACTCCTGACTGTGTGAATTTCAACACTAACAGAATGGACCTGTTCAGTAATACTGATGTACAGTTTAATTTACGTGTCTTTATCTTGCCTTTTAAAGGGGCTTTGTTGTCTAGAAATGTGACAGCATATGCAAGGGGAGAAATCAACATCATGTACAGATATCAGAATAAATACAAAAACAATTTAAAATCCACCAAATAAATATAGACCTCAACAGTGAATGGGCAGATAACTGAAGATTCTCTATTAAGGACAACAGAAATTCAGGATTCTTCAGTGGAATTAAGTGTTTCAGTGTGCAAAGTCAAAAATGGAGTGCGTTGGGATGAGCCTTTGTCAGAGCACCTTATGAAGAAGTGGATTAGTCCAGACTGGGAAATATATGGTCAAATAATCTAAATAGATCTTAATAATTTAAACAGATCTTATAAAATCCTGGCATACCAGCTTATCTATTTCAAAATTATTCACAGAGCATATGCTACTCCAGTTAGGCGTTTCAGGATGAGAGGCGCTCCAAGTCCTAACTGTACACATTGTCATGATCAGGTAGCCGGTACAGCAATACATACATTATTTGTCATAAAAGCACTGTTCCTTCTCATGCAGCATTTTTGTGTGCTACAGGTCAAACTGATCAGAAATGTATAAATCATAGTGATCATATTACATGCTCATATTACTGCCATACTCCAGCCTGAAACTGAGATGTTTACATATTTCTGTATGACACAATTTAGGGACTTATGTCCAAACCCAAGATGTTGAATCCCCCATGTGGCCAACTCAAACAAATGCATCATCTGCTTCGACAGCACAACCTGACCAAAACGACTCTTCTGCAGGTAGGCTTTCTTCTCCACTACTGATAGACCAGAATTATAAAGATGTTTTACTCTAGCATCCCAGATTTCTCCTTGGGGTTCAATAAAGTCCATAAATCCGTCTATCTATCTATCTGTTTATCTACCTGTCTATTTGTCTATCAGTCTGTCTAAAAGCTTCTGTTTCTGTGTGTCCTTATCCAGCTGTTTCAGGTGTGTCTGTGTTTATCTCAGTCAGTGCTGGTTTAGTCTTCTTAGCTGCTGCTGTAATTACAATCTACTACATATTCAAGTCCAAAGGTAAAGCATCTTCAAAAATACACATTAGTTAATGCATTGTGCAGTCCATACCCTTTGGCACAGAGATGCAGGACTGTTGTTTTTAACTCTGAGATTTTAAACATGACTTTGAGGTTAAAGTTCAGACTAGCACAGAACAAAATATTTGTTAAATATGTATACTATTAAAAATGCTCAGTGTAATCAAATGTTACCAATACATGAGCGATTTTCTTATTTCATGAAAACAAGAGCTGTGATTTGTCACTGCACTACAATGCAACATTCGGCGGGAAAAAAAACACAAAACCTTTTTAAACTTCCATCCTTTTGGCCATTTATTGTATACTGGATGACTAATCTATTCTTATAGACTCTTGCATGTCTATAATCATTTACCAAAAAATAAGCAGCATTTGTTCTCTTTTCTCTTCATCATTTGTGTGCAGGTTTAAAAACAATGGCACAATCTTCCAAAGAGGTGAGTACAAAACAACTTGATTTGTTCAACTAAATCATTTAAATAAAACATTTCAAGCTTTTAAAACTTCACCTTTTTTTTTTTACTACTTTCAGATACATGATTATGAAAACTACCAATCAAAAAAATATTCTAACCAATCAGATTCAGTCAACCAGAACTCAAACCCCCAAACCAACCAATCAGAATTAGTCTACCAGAACCTAGACAACAAAACCAACCAATCATATTCAGTCTACCAGAACCCAGACCCCAAAACCAACCATTCAGAATCAGTCTATGAGAACCCAAACCCCAAAACCAACCAACCAGAATCAGTCTACCAGAACTTGCACGCCAAAACCAACCAACCAGAATCAGTCTACCAGAACCTAGATCCCAAAACCAACCAACCAGAATCAGTCTATGAGAACCCAAATTCCACCAATCAGATTCAGACTACCAGAACCCAGACTCCAAAATCAACTAATCAGAATCAGTCTAACAAAACTCGGATGGCAAAACCAACCAATCAGAATCAGTCTACCAGAACCTAGACAACAAAACCAACCAATCATATTCAGTCTATGAGAATCTGTACCTCAAATTCAACCAATCAGAATCAGTCTGTGAGAACCCAAACCCCAAAACCAACCAACCAGAATCAGTCTACCTAAATACAACTATACAGGATGTGTTTACCAAAGACTGAAATCTGCCAGTCAGTGAAAGGGATTCAGGTTCACCACCCAACTGGACTGATGTTCATCAAAAGATTATGCAGAATAATTCTTGGGATTATTTTTTGCATGGTTGTTTTTGTTTTTTGTTTTGTTTTCTTTACCCCAGTGGCATCAGTGGGATTTAAACTTGTGATCACCTGACAAGGTTTGAGCACAGGTCAGATTTTGATTCATTAATGTCGACATTCAAATGGCAAAATGCTAAACATCTGTAATCTAAAGCATGTGTGGTTTAAAGTAATACCTTTGTGTTGCTTTGAATGATGTCATGATTTTTACTGTAGATTATTTTTAGTCTTTCATGATGTTTTCCTGTGAATTGTTGGAGCCCACTCATATTTCCACTCATTCTCTTATAAGTACTATTATCATTGCACAGCATTTCTCTGCAGATTGTTACTTTAATCTCTAAGTTTATATATTACTTATTAGCCTGTCTACATTTGTAGTTACATTTTCAAGTTTTAATCACTTTTTTGAGTTTAACCTAGCCCCGGGTAGACAATTAGCTGGTCTAACATACTCTGAATGTTCACATAGTCTGCTTAATGCTGTTTAGTTCACAGAAACCTGTATATGCTTGTCTTGTGAGCCATGTGATTGTATTTTAGATGTTCCCTTCAATAAAGAGAATTTGCACGTGACACCACTCAGAGTTGTTTGTTACAGTAGAAAAAATAAGCTCTTCCTTCCTCTGCATTAAACCTTGATACAGTTAAAATTTCTTGCATCTTTTCAAATCAATTTTTGCTAACAATTTTATAATAGGTTCAAGCATTTGAGAGCTGAATGTGTTCTTGGAATTAATTATGGCTACATAAATATAACTACATGCTGTTAAAATGTCCACTGTTGAGATAAACACAGAATGAATTAGTAGCTTGATATTTGCACTGAAAAAAAAATTATACATATACATATATATATATATATATATATATATATATATATATATACTTTACAAACCTTCTCTCCTGTGGCTCTCACAATGTCTTCAGCAGTAGAGTTAATGCTAGAGTAGAGTTAATAATGCAGTAGAGTTAATACTGGAGTAGAGTTGATAATGCAGTAGAGTTGATACTGGAGTAGAGTTGATAATGCAGTAGAGTTGATATTGGAACAGAGTTAATGCAGTAGAGTTGATACTGGAGTAGAGTTGATATTGGAGTAGAGTTGATAATGCAGTAGAGTTAATACTGGAGTAGAGTTAATACTGGAGTAGAGTTAATAATGCAGTAGAGTTGATATTGGAGTAGAGTTGATATTGGAGTAGAGTTGATAATGCAGTAGAGTTAATACTGGAGTAGAGTTAATAATGCAGTAGAGTTAATACTGGAGTAGAGTTGATATTGGAGTAGAGTTGATAATGCAGTAGAGTTAATACTGGGGTAGGGTTAATAATGCAGTAGAGTTGATATTGGAGTAGAGTTAATAATGCAGTAGAGTTAATATTGGAGTAGAGTTGATATTGGAGTAGAGTTGATAATGCAGTAGAGTTAATACTGGAGTAGGGTTAATAATGCAGTAGAGTTGACATTGGAGTAGAGTTGATAATGCAGTAGAGTTGATACTGGAGTAGAGTTAATGCAGTAGAGTTAATACTGGAGTAGAGTTGATATTGGAGTAGAGTTGATACTGGAGTAGAGTTAATGCAGTAGAGTTGATAATGCAGTAGGGTTAATACTGGAGTAGGGTTAATAATGCAGTAGAGTTGATATTGGAGTAGAGTTGATACTGGAGTAGAGTTGATAATGCAGTAGAGTTAATACTGGAGTAGAGTTAATAATGCAGTAGAGTTGATATTGGAGTAGAGTTAATAATGCAGTAGAGTTGATATTGGAGTAGAGTTGATACTGGAGTAGAGTTAATGCAGTAGAGTTGATAATGCAGTAGAGTTAATACTGGAGTAGGGTTAATAATGCAGTAGAGTTAATATTGGAGTAGAGTTGATACTGGAGTAGAGTTGATAATGCAGTAGAGTTAATACTGGAGTAGGGTTAATAATGCAGTAGAGTTGATATTGGAGTAGAGTTGATACTGGAGTAGAGCTGATATTGGAGTAGAGTTAATAATGCAGTAGAGTTGATATTGGAGAAGAGTTAATAATGCAGTAGAGTTGATATTGGAGTAGAGTTAATAATGCAGTAGAGTTAATATTGGAGTAGAGTTGATATTGGAGTAGAGTTGATAATGCAGTAGAGTTGATACTGGAGTAGAGTTAATGCAGTAGAGTTGATAATGCAGTAGAGTTAATACTGGAGTAGGGTTAATAATGCAGTAGAGTTAATATTGGAGTAGAGTTGATACTGGAGTAGAGTTGATAATGCAGTAGAGTTGATATTGGAGTAGAGTTAATAATGCAGTAGAGTTAATATTGGAGTAGAGTTGATATTGGAGTAGAGTTGATAATGCAGTAGAGTTGATACTGGAGTAGGGTTAATAATGCAGTAGAGTTGACATTGGAGTAGAGTTAATAATGCAGTAGAGTTAATATTGGAGTAGAGTTGATACTGGAGTAGAGTTGATAATGCAGTAGAGTTGATATTGGAGTAGAGTTAATAATGCAGTAGAGTTAATATTGGAGTAGAGTTGATATTGGAGTAGAGTTGATAATGCAGTAGAGTTGATACTGGAGTAGGGTTAATAATGCAGTAGAGTTGACATTGGAGTAGAGTTGATAATGCAGTAGAGTTGATACTGGAGTAGAGTTAATGCAGTAGAGTTAATACTGGAGTAGAGTTGATATTGGAGTAGAGTTGATACTGGAGTAGAGTTAATGCAGTAGAGTTGATAATGCAGTAGAGTTAATACTGGAGTAGAGTTGATATTGGAGTAGAGTTGATACTGGAGTAGAGTTAATGCAGTAGAGTTGATAATGCAGTAGAGTTAATACTGGAGTAGGGTTAATAATGCAGTAGAGTTGATATTGGAGTAGAGTTAATAATGCAGTAGAGTTAATACTGGAGTAGAGTTGATATTGGAGTAGAGTTGATAATGCAGTAGAGTTAATACTGGGGTAGGGTTAATAATGCAGTAGAGTTGATATTGGAGTAGAGTTAATAATGCAGTAGAGTTAATATTGGAGTAGAGTTGATATTGGAGTAGAGTTGATAATGCAGTAGAGTTAATACTGGAGTAGGGTTAATAATGCAGTAGAGTTGACATTGGAGTAGAGTTGATAATGCAGTAGAGTTGATACTGGAGTAGAGTTAATGCAGTAGAGTTAATACTGGAGTAGAGTTGATATTGGAGTAGAGTTGATACTGGAGTAGAGTTAATGCAGTAGAGTTGATAATGCAGTAGGGTTAATACTGGAGTAGGGTTAATAATGCAGTAGAGTTGATATTGGAGTAGAGTTGATACTGGAGTAGAGTTGATAATGCAGTAGAGTTAATACTGGAGTAGAGTTAATAATGCAGTAGAGTTGATATTGGAGTAGAGTTAATAATGCAGTAGAGTTGATATTGGAGTAGAGTTGATACTGGAGTAGAGTTAATGCAGTAGAGTTGATAATGCAGTAGAGTTAATACTGGAGTAGGGTTAATAATGCAGTAGAGTTAATATTGGAGTAGAGTTGATACTGGAGTAGAGTTGATAATGCAGTAGAGTTAATACTGGAGTAGGGTTAATAATGCAGTAGAGTTGATATTGGAGTAGAGTTGATACTGGAGTAGAGCTGATATTGGAGTAGAGTTAATAATGCAGTAGAGTTGATATTGGAGAAGAGTTAATAATGCAGTAGAGTTGATATTGGAGTAGAGTTAATAATGCAGTAGAGTTAATATTGGAGTAGAGTTGATATTGGAGTAGAGTTGATAATGCAGTAGAGTTGATACTGGAGTAGAGTTAATGCAGTAGAGTTGATAATGCAGTAGAGTTAATACTGGAGTAGGGTTAATAATGCAGTAGAGTTAATATTGGAGTAGAGTTGATACTGGAGTAGAGTTGATAATGCAGTAGAGTTGATATTGGAGTAGAGTTAATAATGCAGTAGAGTTAATATTGGAGTAGAGATGATATTGGAGTAGAGTTGATAATGCAGTAGAGTTAATACTGGAGTAGGGTTAATAATGCAGTAGAGTTGACATTGGAGTAGAGTTGATAATGCAGTAGAGTTGATACTGGAGTAGAGTTAATGCAGTAGAGTTAATACTGGAGTAGAGTTGATATTGGAGTAGAGTTGATACTGGAGTAGAGTTAATGCAGTAGAGTTGATAATGCAGTAGGGTTAATACTGGAGTAGGGTTAATAATGCAGTAGAGTTGATATTGGAGTAGAGTTGATACTGGAGTAGAGTTGATAATGCAGTAGAGTTAATACTGGAGTAGAGTTAATAATGCAGTAGAGTTGATATTGGAGTAGAGTTAATAATGCAGTAGAGTTGATATTGGAGTAGAGTTGATACTGGAGTAGAGTTAATGCAGTAGAGTTGATAATGCAGTAGAGTTAATACTGGAGTAGGGTTAATAATGCAGTAGAGTTAATATTGGAGTAGAGTTGATACTGGAGTAGAGTTGATAATGCAGTAGAGTTAATACTGGAGTAGGGTTAATAATGCAGTAGAGTTGATATTGGAGTAGAGTTGATACTGGAGTAGAGCTGATATTGGAGTAGAGTTAATAATGCAGTAGAGTTGATATTGGAGAAGAGTTAATAATGCAGTAGAGTTGATATTGGAGTAGAGTTAATAATGCAGTAGAGTTAATATTGGAGTAGAGTTGATATTGGAGTAGAGTTGATAATGCAGTAGAGTTGATACTGGAGTAGAGTTAATGCAGTAGAGTTGATAATGCAGTAGAGTTAATACTGGAGTAGGGTTAATAATGCAGTAGAGTTAATATTGGAGTAGAGTTGATACTGGAGTAGAGTTGATAATGCAGTAGAGTTGATATTGGAGTAGAGTTAATAATGCAGTAGAGTTAATACTGGAGTAGAGTTAATAATGCAGTAGAGTTGATACTGGAGTAGAGTTGATAATGCAGTAGAGTTGATATTGGAGTAGAGTTAATAATGCAGTAGAGTTAATATTGGAGTAGAGTTGATATTGGAGTAGAGTTGATAATGCAGTAGAGTTGATACTGGAGTAGGGTTAATAATGCAGTAGAGTTGACATTGGAGTAGAGTTGATAATGCAGTAGAGTTGATACTGGAGTAGAGTTAATGCAGTAGAGTTAATACTGGAGTAGAGTTGATATTGGAGTAGAGTTGATACTGGAGTAGAGTTAATGCAGTAGAGTTGATAATGCAGTAGAGTTAATACTGGAGTAGAGTTGATATTGGAGTAGAGTTGATACTGGAGTAGAGTTAATGCAGTAGAGTTGATAATGCAGTAGAGTTAATACTGGAGTAGGGTTAATAATGCAGTAGAGTTGATATTGGAGTAGAGTTAATAATGCAGTAGAGTTAATACTGGAGTAGAGTTGATATTGGAGTAGAGTTGATATTGGAATAGAGGTAATGCAGTAGAGTTGATAATGCAGTAGAGTTAATACTGGAGTAGAGTTGATATTGGAGTAGAGTTGATATTGGAATAGAGTTAATGCAGTAGAGTTGATAATGCAGTAGAGTTAATACTGGAGTAGGGTTAATAATGCAGTAGAGTTAATACTGGAGTAGAGTTAATAATGCAGTAGAGTTAATACTGGAGTAGAGTTAATAATGCAGTAGAGTTAATATTGGAGTAGAGTTGATATTGGAGTAGAGTTGATAATGCAGTAGAGTTAATACTGCAGTAGAGTTAATAATGCAGTAGAGTTGACATTGGAGTAGAGTTGATAATGCAGTAGAGTTGATACTGGAGTAGAGTTAATGCAGTAGAGTTAATACTGGAGTAGAGTTGATATTGGAGTAGAGTTAATACTGGAGTAGAGTTGATAATGCAGTAGAGTTGATATTGGAATAGAGTTAATGCAGTAGAGTTAATAATGGAGTAGAGTTAATGCAGTAGAGTTGATACTGGAGTAGAGTTAATGCAGTAGAGTTGATATTGGAGTAGAGTTAATGCAGTAGAGTTAATACTGGAGAAGAGTTGATAATGCAGTAGAGTTGATATTGGAATAGAGTTAATGCAGTAGAGTTAATAATGGAGTAGAGTTAATGCAGTAGAGTTGATATTGGAGTAGAGTTAATGCAGTAGAGTTGATATTGGAGTAGAGTTAATGCAGTAGAGTTAATACTGGAGTAGAATTGATAATGGAGTAGAGTTGATACTGGAGTAGAGTTGATACTGGAGTAGAGTTAATACTGGAGTAGAGTTGATATTGGAGTAGAGTTAATGCAGTAGAGTTAATATTGGAGTAGAGTTGATACTGCAGTAGAGTTGATATTGGAGTAGAGTTGATAATGGAGTAGAGTTAATAATGCAGTAGAGTTGATATTGGAGTAGAGTTGATACTGGAGTAGAGTTAATGCAGTAGAGTTGATATTGGAGTAGAGTTAATAATGGAGTAGACCTGATATTGGAGTAGAGTTAATGCAGTAGAGTTAATAATGCAGTAGAGATGATACTGGAGTAGAGTTGATATTGGAGTAGAGTTGATACTGGAGTAGAGTTAATAATGGAGTAGAGTTGATATTGGAGTAGAGTTGATAATGGAGTATAGTTAATGCAGTAGAGTTAATACTGGAGTAGAGTTGATATTGGAGTAGAGTTGATATTGGAGTAGAGTTAATAATGGAGTAGAGTTGATACTGGAGTAGAGTTGATACTGGAGTAGAGTTAATAATGGAGTAGAGTTAATGCAGTAGAGTTAATAATGCAGTAGAGTTAATAATGGAGTAGAGTTAATAATGGAGTAGAGTTAATGCAGTAGAGTTAATAATGCAGTAGAGTTGATACTGGAGTAGAGTTAATAATGGAGTAGAGTTAATAATGGAGTAGAGTTGATACTGGAGTAGAGTTAATAATGGAGTAGAGTTAATACTGGAGTAGAGTTAATAATGGAGTAGAGTTGATACTGGAGTAGAGTTAATAATGGAGTAGAGTTAATAATGGAGTAGAGTTAATGCAGTAGAGTTAATAATGCAGTAGAGTTGATACTGGAGTAGAGTTAATAATGGAGTAGAGTTAATAATGGAGTAGAGTTGATACTGGAGTAGAGTTAATAATGGAGTAGAGTTAATAATGGAGTAGAGTTAATGCAGTAGAGTTAATAATGCAGTAGAGTTGATACTGGAGTAGAGTTGATACTGGAGTAGAGTTAATAATGGAGTAGAGTTAATAATGGAGTAGAGTTAATGCAGTAGAGTTAATAATGCAGTAGAGTTGATACTGGAGTAGAGTTGATATTGGAGTAGAGTTGATACTGGAGTAGAGTTAATACTGGAGTAGAGTTAATAATGGAGTAGAGTTAATAATGGAGTAGAGTTAATGCTAGAGTAGAGTTAATAATGCAGTAGAGTTAATAATGCAGTAGAGTTGATATTGGAGTAGAGTTGATACTGGAGTAGAGTTAATAATGGAGTAGAGTTAATACTGGAGTAGAGTTAATACTGGAGTAGAGTTAATAATGGAGTAGAGTTAATAATGGAGTAGAGTTAATGCAGTAGAGTTAATAATGCAGTAGAGTTAATGCAGTAGAGTTAATAATGCAGTAGAGTTGATACTGGAGTAGGGTTAATAATGGAGTAGAGTTAATAATGGAGTAGAGTTAATAATGGAGTAGAGTTAATAATGGAGTAGAGTTAATGCAGTAGAGTTAATAATGCAGTAGAGTTGATACTGGAGTAGAGTTGATACTGGAGTAGAGTTGATACTGGAGTAGAGTTAATAATGGAGTAGAGTTAATGCAGTAGAGTTAATAATGCAGTAGAGTTGATACTGGAGTAGAGTTAATAATGGAGTAGAGTTAATAATGGAGTAGAGTTAATGCAGTAGAGTTAATAATGCAGTAGAGTTGATACTGGAGTAGGGTTGATACTGGAGTAGAGTTAATAATGGAGTAGAGTTAATAATGGAGTAGAGTTAATAATGCAGTAGAGATGATACTGGAGTAGAGTTGATACTGGAGTAGAGTTAATAATGGAGTAGAGTTAATAATGCAGTAGAGATGATACTGGAGTAGAGTTGATACTGGAGTAGAGTTAATAATGGAGTAGAGTTAATAATGGAGTAGAGTTAATAATGCAGTAGAGATGATACTGGAGTAGAGTTGATACTGGAGTAGAGTTAATAATGGAGTAGAGTTAATAATGGAGTAGAGTTAATGCAGTAGAGTTAATAATGCAGTAGAGTTAATAATGCAGTAGAGTTAATAATGCAGTAGAGTTGATACTGGAGTAGAGTTAATAATGGAGTAGAGTTAATAATGCAGTAGAGTTAATAATGCAGTAGAGTTGATACTGGAGTAGGGTTGATACTGGAGTAGAGTTAATAATGGAGTAGAGTTAATAATGCAGTAGAGTTAATAATGCAGTAGAGTTGATACTGGAGTAGGGTTGATACTGGAGTAGAGTTAATAATGGAGTAGAGTTAATAATGGAGTAGAGTTAATGCAGTAGAGTTAATAATGCAGTAGAGTTGATACTGGAGTAGAGTTAATAATGGAGTAGAGTTAATAATGCAGTAGAGTTAATAATGCAGTAGAGTTGATACTGGAGTAGAGTTGATGCAGTAGAGTTAATGCAGTAGAGTTGATGTGGAAAGGAAATAAAGAAAGACGCTCCACATGTAGAATGTTAATGTTATATTGTGAGTGTTGATCAGAAATCTCTCTGTAAACGTTTCTGAGAAATCCCGCCGTGGTGCAGATAACGATTAGACGGACATTTATACTCAACATATATAAACATGTAAACATATAAGCATGTATATAAACATATGTAAATGTATATAAACACATATAACCGTGATCATGTTTTTCCCAAACTTACCTCATCATTACGATCAGCTAGAGTCAGGGTAAAGCTACAAACATTACATAAAGTACAGGCCACAGGAGGTGCTCTTAAAGTGCTTCTCTACATATCACTAAAGTAACAGATGGATGCACTTCCATCCATCCTCCATCCACGTATCCTACACAGGGTCATGGGGAGCCTGGAGCTTCTCCCAGGGGCAGGAGACACCCTGGACAGGGTGCCAACCCATCACAGGGCACCATCACACACTATCTGGAAATGCTGATCAGCCTACAATGCATGTCTATGGACTGGGGGAGGAAACTGGAGTACCCCGAGGAAACCCCTGAAGCACGGGAAGAACATGCAAACTCTGTACACAAAGAGCAGAGGCAGGAATCAAACCCCCAACCCTGGAGGTTCAAGGCAAACATGCTAACCACTAAGCCATGATTTAACTATAAGGCAGTGGTGGTTCAGCAGTTAACACTCTGGGTTACTGAACAGAAGGTCAGAGGTTCAAGCCCCAGTACTGCCAAGCTGCCACTGTTGGGCCCCTGAGCAAGGCCCTTAACCCTCTCTCCTCCAGGGGGCGCTGTATCCTGGTGACCTCTGACCCCAGCTTCTTACAAGAATTTCACTGCGATGTAAAGTATATACAAAATAAAGGCTTCTTTTTCTAGACTGTAACTTGCTCTCAGGGAGGACTAGCCATCCTTTTACAGCATGTATAAATACACAAACTCTAACAGGATGTGTAGAAATAAACATGGTAAAGATTCTGTTATATCCTGTAGGAAAAAGATGTCACACTTTTCCCTCTCTTCTCTATCATTTCCCACCCAAACCACACAGTTTAACACTCAGAACAGCATGTCTGTATAGCTTAACCTTTATACCCCACTCAAACATCTTGCCCTTAACATATACTTTAAGATAAAATGTCAGGAAATGAAACAAGAAGAGGTTAAGGAGCTGGAAAACAATACAATGTGCTATAAAAGTGAGCTTGATGTAGCCTACTTAGCTAGCACTGAGCCTCGAGCTAGCATCGTTAGCTAGCTTCGAGAAAATTCAATACGGTCATTATTAACTCAAAGAAACTAACATTTTAATCTCGTACGTTATTTTTACGTTAATCTTAAACATTTTTGGTGTTAAATCAGCGCATTGTCCTGTAAAGAGAGGAAAATATTCACACAGGACAAAGATGGCGGTTTTCCTTCTCCTCTGTGTCTGAGGTAAATAAGAAACACGTCGCGCGACCCTGTTATAAAATTCCCGCTCTCGTGTAACCATGACTACCACTCCGAACACGAACGAGTCGGATCTTTGATTCGGCTCTTTTAGATGAACGTTGAGAGCCGACTCGTATATATGAGCCCTTTTTTAAACTTAATTCTTTTTTCTTAATAGATAAACACAATGTCATTATTCATGTCTTCATTTATTCACCTTCATTAACTGCTTAAATGCTTCCATGGAAAACGCGAGTTTAGCTGTGTGTATGAAAGAGTCGATACTTACTGGTGAACCGAACCAAATGATCCGACTCACTGGAATCATTAAGCGCATTTCATGTGAATAAAAGTTATAAAAACACAAATTATAAAACAAGATAATGTTCTCCACATAAGCACAGCAAATAAAATAACAGAAATGCAGGACTGTTTTATAAAATCATTGAATTTGTCATGTATACATAATGAGCGAGCACTGAGGTCATTTTGCCATTTGGGTTACTGCTTGCTTTGTTTGTTTGTTTGTTTGTAAAAATGTAAAACAGAATCTCAGCAATCACCAGCAAAAAAAAAAAATCAGCAAGTTACTGAATAATTGCTAATAAATCCAGCAGTTCCATACACTTTTGATTTGCTACAGACATCAGAACATTTAATAGTTTATTAGTTTTAATTTTACATTTTATTGGGATTTACTGTTGAATCAGTTAGAAATGAAACACAGCTGGACAATCAGCTGGCAGTCCGGCTCTGCTGTGCCTCTGCTGGTCAGCAGATGGAGATGTTCTTCTCCAGTTAGCACTGATGGTGTTCCTCTCATTTGTTAAATTAGGAATAAAACACTTTTTAGGACATGCTGTTATTAGAAAATAATCAACAACAACAACAACAACAGTGAGGTGTGATGAAGCGGAGTTATTGTTACCACCCCGAAGTTGATTATTTCTCTCTAACAGCACGTCCCCAAGTGTTTTATTCCTCTTACACCACAGCAATTTACCAACAATTACAGTTTTTTATTTATTAAAGAATGACACATCATACTTTTATCCATTTATAGTTGCACTTAATGTAGTGGAATGTTGTCACTTACGTTATAGCAGCTATAAACACTCGTTCCCTCACCAGCGTCTCTTTATTCTCTCTCTTCAACTTAATAAGACAAAAATAATCGCAGCTTGTTCCGCATGTTAGTGAGAAACCGCGAAGAAGCGTAAACTCCTCTGTCCTTAAAACTTACAGTTACAGCTTTACCTCTGACTGTTATAAAGCGCTGACACTGGAGACTCCTTCCATAAATGTTACATAAATGTCTCCTTACAGAAAACGTCACCATATGCGTGTGTGTGTGTGTGTGTGTGTGTGTGTCTGTGTGTGTATGTGTGTGTGTGTTGTATTTGTTAGGCATTTAATGCCACAGTAGCACAGAGGTGTGTCACACAGTTCTGAGTGATAAAATCAGACAAAGACACTCAATCTTTCAACACTTAGAGCAATAACACAACATTGTCCATCCACATGCACTCGCTAGCACTCTCATAACATCTCACAGAGGATGTACTTCCTGTGTGGGCGGAGTCAGTGTGTCAGGTTAACAGTGATTTTAAGATACACAGTCACATAATCTGGTAGGTGAAAAATCTCACAGGTACGTTCACTCTGTTTCTCTTTTCATTATTCCTATCAGCTTTACTACAGGACAGGTGTAAATGTTGTTGTTAAGGTCTTTAAGGCAGGTGTGTGGTCAGGTTTCTGTCTTCCTCCTGCTTTGTGTGTGTTCACTGGGATGGATGTTGTGTACTGACTCACGTATCACGGCTACATTATCATGGCGTGCTGTTGTGGTGATGGAGGTGTACAACTTCTGTGTTTTAGTAAATCACTAAACTCTACCTTTGGGTGAAGGTCTTCAGGATGCTGTGTGCATGTGTGTGTGTGTGTGTGTTCATATCTATTAAATAGTAACGTTACAATATTTAGATTTAGATTTTTTAGATCTTTAGATCAATCAGGAGTTCTTTCTGTCTGTATAATTGACCTGATTTTACAAACATCTACAAACTTTAAAGTTCTTCTAGTCATCCAGCCCTACCCCGGTTCCACACAGAACATCTACACCACGTATAGGGATAATTTAACTAAACAACAACAACAACAACAACACAGGGACTAAAATGTGTTAATGTTGTGTTAAGGTGATGTTTATTGTAAACAAAACACATTTTTGTCTCTACGAATTTATTTATCAGCTGACCTGTGAGGAAGATTTCTGTGATTATTTCACAATCTTTCTGAATAATATCTAACATTCTTATTAGATTATAATTATTAAATTATTATTTAAACTGTAACAGCAATGTGGTTTAAGGGTGTCATGTAAGCGAGACCGTGTGTGTGTGTGTGTGTGTGTGTGTGTGTGTGTGTGTGTGTGTGTGAGATAGAGTTGTGTCAGGACACTTACGCAACCAGAAAAACCAGCCGAGCCTCAGTAGTAGATTTCCATTGTCATTCAGCTCTGTGTGTGTGTGTGTGTGTGTGTGTGTGTGTGTGTGTGTGAGGATTCCTTTGTAAGGCTATTTTTTAGTGTTTTCAGTGGTTTGTGGCTACAGCTCGACACACCCAAATGACATTTCACCGTTTTCCAATGGTCTTTTGAAATAAACCAGTGAATGGATTCAGAAGTTTTACTAAAGCTATGACATCATACGTCACCGTTAACGTTTCAGAAAAGCTGCAGGGAAATTAACAATTCATTCTTAAATTTTATTATTTCCTGCTTGGTTTATGAGATGTTCGGCGATATTCGTTCCTGTAGCTTTCAGAAGTTATCTCACGTTTGTGATTTTCAGTGCTATAATAATCCTTTTTATTTTAATCACATGTAAAGAGATGAGAGGTTTGGGAAAGTGTCCTGTTTCCCTCAGAGCTACAAGGCTAATTTAGCTAACGTGATGAAAGTCTGTCTCACCTAAAATCCTTTCTGTAAATACGTAAATAAGTTTTTCCATAAGCTCAGCGATCTTATTTTCAGATACATGATTGCAGAATAAATCGATATTATATTTAATCCCACAGCACTGCTGAATCCTGCACTCTGATTGGTCAGAAGGTGTTGATTAGTTTTCTATAACAGCAGCTCTGACAGTAGCACAGGTTTATATTAATGCGCTTGCTCTAATACGTTATCGTTTCCATAGTAACAGCTCATTCACAGGGACGTGTACAGTGACGCTCCACTGATAATAAACAGATTAAAAAAATGTGTGTAATCGTTGATGTGATGAAGTTTTCTGTAAGGAGACGTTTATTTAACATTTATGGAAGGAGTCTCCCGTGTCAGTGCTTTGTAACTTTATGGATATCATGAACATTAGTAAATATAGGTGTAAATAAATAAATAAATAGTGCATGGGTTGTTAATGTAATTAATGCAGTAAATATTGTTTTGGGAACCTTCATTAAAGAATTAGCAATTTTAATCGTTAATCTCTGATGAAACACGAGGCTGAAATCCAACGCAACATCTTTGATTTATTTATTTATTTTGCTTTCCAGGGCAAAAAACAGTCAATAATGCTTTTTCTCAATAATAAAAATGCTTAAAATTATTTAAAGTTAATTAGTTACTGCAGCTTTTAAAGTGATGATGGAAGAAAAACCTCTCCGTGTGTGTAGTCACGCTGTCTTTTATTAAAAATCTGTACAGTGTCCTATTTATCCTCGCTCCGTTCTCTACACTGCCTCATTCCATTTATTTAAACCTCAGCAAGCAAATTACAAAGAAGCAAAACCACAATTCAGCAGACCAAAGAGAAAAATTACACAATACAGCCTCTTATCAGACCACACCTCTTTATTCTACATGTAAAAGGTTAAACTTCTCTCTTACAAAGGCTATGTAAGTGGAGTCAGAGTTTCGATTAAGCTTTAATAGCAGTTTAACTTGTGCTTTAAAACAACAATACATTTTTAATTTTAAAAAGTAAGGAAAGATTAATAAAATAATAAGTACAAGTACAAACTCTCATACACTTTCTCCAAACCACATAAATAATCTCATTTTAGCTGGGATAGTATTTATAAAGTTATGTTCACTACTGTATATTATCATCATTATAGGATACAACGATCAGCTATAACGTTAAAACCCCTGACAGGTGACGTGAATAACGTCGATTATATCGTTACAGTGGCACCTGTCGAAGGGTGGGATATATTAGGCAGCAAGTGCTCGAAGTTGAGGTGTAAATCTGGTCATGTTCCTCTGATCTCTCTCTCATCAACAAGGTGTTTCAGCTGCAGATCCTCCGCACACAGGATGTTTTTTGTTTTTCGCACCATTCTGTATAAACTCTAGAGACTGTTGTGTGTGAAAATCCCAGGAGATCTGCAGTTTCTGAAAAACTCAAACCAGCCCATCTGACACCAATAACCATGCCACGGTTAAAGTCACAGAGATCACACTTTTTCTTCATTCTGATGTTTGATGTGAACATTAACTGAAGCTCTTGACTTTTATCTGTACGATTTTATGCATTGTGCTGCTGCCACGTGATTGGCTGATAGATAGATAACTGCATCAATGAGCAGGTGTTCCTATTAAAGTGGACGGTGAGTGTATACCGCTATAGTTGTAGTAACAGGGGGAAAAGGCATTGTTCAGGTAACCACATGATAATCAAAATACACCCTCAGACGGAAATTGAGTTTTAAGGGCACACGACATCCTCTAGGTCTGTATCCTGAAGTCGTAGTAACAGGATTCTGTAACATTGCTGTCGTAACGATATACATGACATTATAGAGAAAAAAGGTGTAGACATTCCAGACTGGGAGAAAGCAAGCTTTATGTACACAACACACACTAAACTGGTCTCTTTCCTCTCAGAATTCAACTGAGAACAGAAGAAGAAAAGTTCCTCTGAACTTGGGACTAAAATATGAACATTAATAAACATTACAAACATTTAAACATCTGAACCTTTTACATTTAAAATGGTATCCAACAAGAGTTTATTATTTAGTGTTAGTTTATTATTTGGTAATAAACGTTTGGTGATGATGTGACAGCAGAGAATAGCTACAGAAGCATAAACACAAAGACACTTCCTGATTGGTCAGTGCAAATTAAACAGTGTATCAGCATCGCAATTCAAGCAGACACAAATATCAGCGCTTCTCTGACGATTCTGTCCCACCTGTGAGTCGGGCAAGTTAAACAATCTCCAACCACATCTTCAGCTAACCTAAACCTAACGTCTGCTGCGTGCTGTGTCATTGTCGGGTGTAAATCCGTATCTTCTCTGTTGTATGCTGATGATTCTCCTGACTCTTTATTTGTTTTACAGTTTTTCATGATCTTCTTCTCACCATGAGAGAGCGACACTTCTTCCTGCTCCTGTTCTCAGGAGTGCTGAGCTTCGGTACGTCCACATCCTTCAACCCGTCTTACACAGCGTTCCTTCTTCCCAACACAGGACACACACTATTTAATCATTATCTTATTTCAGCTCTTTGGTTATTGTAATGCCTGTAGTGCTGGAAATATGACTTTAAGCTTTTTTCCTCCTCTTTCTTATATTCCAAAGCTAACTAGGGTTTTAGTGTGAATGTAAAATAAATTCACTCAGGGTTGAATTCAGGGTGAAGGCAGACAAAATTTATTTAATATGAAATTATTAAAAGTTTTCGTAAAAACCTGCAGCAGCACCTAAAACTACTGAAATGATTATTTCACATTTTAACAGTCAGAACAGAAACTTAGAATTTTAGAATATATAATTTTAGGAAGAAACTTCACAACTTGTTAGCTATGACAAGGCACCAAAGACAAAAACAATGAATCACATTCCAACAACACCAGCACATTGTTGTAACTTCTGAGGAGCTTCATGTCCAATCAGGAGACAACACTGAGACATCCACGCTCCAGAATAATGACTGTATGGTGCTCAGGGTTGAATCTGAGGGTGATGTGTTCATCGCCTGTTCTGTAAAATGAAACACTGATATGACCACAACGCTGAGTTGCAACCTGGTCAGTTGAAAGGTGGATTAAAATGGACAGGAAGTCTCTCAGGACACTAGTGGAGCCCTCACCTGACAGGACTGTTTTAAAGCAAGAGGAGGCTTATAACAATTGTAAAAGACACAGAGGTTTATCATCTAATTTATGAAGCCAGTTGGTTATAGTTGAGGTGAATGTCCTGTTTGTGATGTAGCACTAATGTCTGTTTTTCTCTGTTTGATTCATGTGTTTGTTGTAGGAACGTTATGTACAGCACTGAAAGAGTAAGTACAGTTTCTAAGCTTGTTTCTAAACAGAAAATCCATCCGTCACCATGAACAAGCAGAAAGAGACGATTGTATAATGTTTAATCCACTATGACCGGAGAAAAATGTGAAACTCACTTTCACCTGAACACTGTAACCTGAAATGATGAAAAATCTGAGTGATTCATATTGTTTGCTTTGTCTCTTTGTCTCTCTCTCTCTCTCTCTCTCTCTCTCGCGCTTCTTTCTTCTCTCTGTCTTTCACTGATGCGGTGAATTTTCCATGGTGGAACCTGCAGAACCAGCCTCACAAAACAGGAATGTATTGCTGTAAGTCTTTTTTAAACACCTACACGAACACACCTTTTGTCAGGTGCACAGAAGTAAATATCCGTTTCTAAGAATCTGGAGTTTTTCTGCTTGTAATCCTCACAACCATGAGAGTAATAAAGTGTTTACTTATAAACACAGAGGAGTGTGAGGGGAGTCGTGTCGTTTTTTATTTACTGTAAAATTAAGTCATATTTTAGATGTAAAATTAGCACAATCAGTATGAGGGCGGGACGGTGGTGCGGTGGGAAGCAGTGCTGCCTCACAGCTCCAGGTTCCATCCTGAGCTCAGGTTAACTGTCTGGGTGGACTTTCACATGTTCTCCTCATGTTCTTGAGGGGTTCCTCCCACCTCCCTAAAACATGCCAGTAGATAGATTGGCTACACTTACCCCTAGATGTAAATGTGTGTGTGTGGTGGCCTGCACTGGACTGGCGTTCCATCCGGGGGTATTCCGGCCTCACGCCCAGCGTTCCTGGGACAGTCTCGGGATCCACCGCAACCCTGAAAAGGATAATGCCCTTACAGAAGATGAATGAATGAATGAATGAATGAATGAATGAGAAAGAAACAAGTTTGGGATATGGTATAGGGGAGAAGGAAAGGTAGGGGATATGGAATCAGGGATGGGGAAAAGATCTAGGAATTGTGTTATATGGAATAGGGGATGGAGCAGGTTAAAAGAATTAGGGTATATATGATAGGGAAGAAGGAAAAGGAATCAGGGGATATGGGATAGAAATAAAAAAATAGAGAGAGAATTATGGGATATAAGGGATAGAGAAAAGAACTTGGGAATATTGTATGTAATAGTGGATAGGGAGGAGGAACTAGGCAATATGGAATAATTTGTCTTTCTCCCATGTTTCATATCTAACTAACACTCAGATGCTGATCGTCTTGTTTGTTTGTTTGTTTGTGTGTATTCAGACTGATGACTCCACTTCAGACTTCCTGATGTGTGTGGGTGTCCCATCAGACCCTGGGGCAGGAGAGCAGCAGATCCTCAACCTGAAGGGCCTGATTGATGCTGTGCTTGATGTCTTTGTGTTTATGGTGAGAGAATCAGGAATTTGCCCGGAAAATTAAAGATAGATGATATTCCCGCTCTTCTTTTCCACTCATAAATATCTCTCTGTCCCTGTCAGAACTCGGGATTGAGTGGCATCCCGTTGCTGAACGTGTCAGCAGGATGGAGCATCAACACCACAGCTCTGCTGCAGGATGATGACGTCATCAGGGCGTGGCTGCAGATCAGGCTGACTCCACTGCTCTCCTCCATCTCGCAGAACTTCCTCACCTGCCTCAGTTACAACAACTTCAGCTGCCAGACTTACCAGACTATGTACATAAATACACACACACCAAATTGTCTGTAGGTCCCACTTGGGAGTGGAAATCCATCATGATGATAGTAATGCTTGTGTGTGTGTTGTAGGGTGCAGGAGCTGAGTCAGCAGTTCTCCACTTTGGATTCTCAGACGCAGAAGTGGATCTACTCCTACTTCATGCAGCCCTTCCTGTCCAGAAACACACTGGCAGGTAAACACAGCAGGAGAGGCTTCAGTAATAATTGCACGGCTTCTGTGTTTGAATACGAAATTAATTATAGAGTTTCCAAGGACTAGGGGAGCAAATTGGACCACGCCCTTACCCAGTGGACTAGGTATTGGATTTCATTTGTCTGCCTTTGATATTGCTATATTATATTCCTTTTGGAGTGAAATAAGGGAAGCTTGCAAGAAAGACCATGTTTGAACCTCCACGTTCTGTTTAGTTAACTTCCTAAGAACACACATTTTATCTTGCTTCATCTCTGTCAAAGTTTCTGCACCTCCCTGTCCACCCACCATCTTGAAATCCTACCCAAGAGACTTTAATGGGAGGTCTGGCTGTCCAGCGTAAAGTAGAAGCTGCCCAGAACTCCAGCCCTTGTTCTCAGAGTTCATACTACAATATCAATTTTAGCTAAAGGTGAGATCTGTATTGTGTATATATTAATAGACTGCATTGTGTTTGTGTGTTAGGTTGTGTGCTACCTGGTGACACCACTGAGGACTGGCTCACAAAGAACTTTGGCTCCTTCTCAGTTCTGGCCCAAGTCAGAGACTTCACCTCAATCAATGGACTCTTCAGTGGGGTACTCAATGTTAAAGTCTGGATTTCTATACAGTAGGACAGGGAACCCTAACCCTTATGTAAACAATGCCGAGTGGCCGATCTCCAGGACTAATCAAGCATTAGAGATACACAGAACATCTACCAATCTTTGATGTCCTTCCAGTGAAAAAAGGCATACACTACAGGATGTTTAGTCCAATTTTATTGCCCTTTCCAAAAAGTGTGAATAACAAGTTGATCTTAAGCTTTCTAATCTCCCTCCTGAATGACTGGACATTTCAATAAATCCTACGCACAATATCAAAACTCACTTTATGTCCATTCTATTCTTCATGCTCTAATTACCTGTTTTAGGTGTTTCATATTCTTTAACTGTGCTTCCAGAGGACTGGATCTAGAAAATGTTCTGTTCTTCATATTTTAAATGTTCTTATCATTCCCATGATCAAGCTCAATGTTCTCCTCAAATGGTATTCTCCTGCTGTCTCCATACAGTTGGATGTACTGCATTTGTTGAGTCCGGAGCAGAAAGCAGAGCTCATGCTGTATCCTGAGACAGCCGGTCTGAACAACGAGTCCCTCAGTGTGGTTCTGGGCAGCCTGATGGGGTCACTAACACCCTCTGGAGGAGATGTGAACACATCCAATGGTATCATGTGGCATGCAGGATTTCCTGTTATGAACTCATCCACTCCACAAGACCCACTCACACAGGTGAGGCTGGGAGTCAGTACTACACATTTACATGAACATCAGGCTCTTGTGATTGTGGAATGGGAACTATAATCACTGGTTCCTGGTAGTTGTGACGTAATGTAATGTAAATGGTAGTAATTGTAACTAATTGTGTTGTGACTGATTCTAGACACATTTGATGGTTTCCTAAAGGAATTTTAAAGGAGTTTGGTGGTTTGAAGTTGATGTTGACCTTCTGGTAACAGACTGTAGTTTCAATTTATTTAATAAACCTTAGTGATATTTGGATCTATAATGCCAGAAACAAGAAAACACTGAAATGTAGTGCTAACGGTTATTCCATATTGCATATTGGAATTCTGAAAATTCCAAGGAACTCTTCAAAACCATTCAAACCACTAAATCCTGATGGGAAATGTTTAACAGAACCTATTAAACCAAATGTCATTAGGTACTACAGCTATATTTCTAAGTTAAGTCATTTTATTGTGGGTTTGGAGGACCATTTTAAAGTCACTATCAGGTTCTTATTCATTCCTCCAGTAGCCTGATTTTGGTCAGACCCACATGAGGTTTGGTGAAGTTCATGAGCTGCTTTTGTGGCTTTTTTCTCCCATGCACCCTGTTTTTATGATCGTGGTGATTAACAGTTGATTTTGAGACTTAACACTATAATGTAACGGGTTGATGTGACTGTGCTTCCTCAGGCGGTGAATGGCTTCATGACTGCGTTTAGACCTGTTGGGAGTTTTGTCAGAGAATTTGTGTCCTTCACACATCAGGTAAACTTTGACGTTTATAGATTTTCATACCGTTTTTATTTATAAGTAAAATAAGTCTATGAGTACCCAATGCAAGTGCTATACACGTGTGCTTCCTTTTTAAAATTTGTGTGAAATAGTTGTAGGAGTTAAGAGGAGTTAAGGAAATGGCAGTGTGATGCCAAAATGCTACAAAATACTTTATGTACAGTTCAAGAATACAGAAGATGAAACATAGAGAAGAGAAAACACACGCTGGCAAATAAACTTCAAGTAAAGTTATCTTGAAATAAAGCATTAAAGAAGCAAGAAAATTAGAGAAAGTTCTCTTTCAGAGGCTCAGGGATTAACTGCTTCGTTTAATATGAAAATTGCCATTAAACCTTTAATGTCTCTACAGCAAGACCTGAGCAGCATGAGGAGTGCGATGCTGATACAGGCGATGCTAAACTGGACACTGGCCGAGCTCGCAGCTGGGTATAAAAACACCAGCAATAATCAGCAGATGGAGCAGATGTTTGTTCCTACAGACGTCAACTCCTGGTTTATACACATCGTTGCTCCAATACTGAACAGATATCTCTCCAGCGACATACCAGCTGACCTCACTGCTGTCTTTCATAATGTGTTGTGAGTATTAAGAATATTAAACAGTGTAAGTGAAAAGGCTCAATGATATGAGGAAATAATGCACAAGGTAGAAGTAAAGATTCTAAACCTTTGACAAAACTACGTTATCTTGTTTACACTGAGTTTAAACTGTGAATGATATGAAAAAGGAAACCAGGTCAACTTTCTAATCCCTGCACCACAAACACACACATATCCATAGGCTACCTTTATGCAGTTATTGCTATGACTATAGCTTTGTTTATGTCACAGTTAATTAAACCATTTCCATGCAAATCATTCCATTAGTTAATCCATAAATAAGCTTTGTTGTTGTTATTTCGAGTAAATATAGGCATAACCTAAATTATTTCTAATAGTCATCATGTTTAGATAGTATGAGAAGCATTGATTTGAAATATTTGACTAGAAATATGGTCCATAACAAAATAACAAACACCTGCTAGCCAATCAGAAATGAGTATTTTCCATGGCCATGGTATAAAATGTATGTAAAATGTAAAAGGTATAAACGTGATAGATTTGGATCTGACAAAACGTGATTATTAAAACAATGCTTGAAGAAGGAACAAAAAGAAGAAGAAATGTAAAGAGAATATTATGAAATACAGAAAAAATAAACATTCAAACATATTCATCGATTCATGTTTGGGTTTTTTTGTAGTTATATGGAGAATTCAGTGAACGAAACTCAGGACACCTGCAGTGTCACTCTGGATGGCATGTGTGCTGTAAGAAACACAACATATCATTTTTACTTACTCTAAATATGATAATTAAATGATAATATTTATGCAGTATAATGGGTTTCAGTGTTTTGGTAATTGTGCGTTTGTGAGTTAACTGTGTGACATGATGTCGTGTTGTTCCAGGTGACTAATGTGATGGAGCATGTGGCAAAAGTCCTGCAGTGTGCGGCGATTACGAATCTGACGCTCACAGAGGAAACAGTGACCAGTCTCGTACTGCACCTGTCCAGCAACCTCAACACACTCCTGAACCAGCTCGCCAACACGGTGCGCTCACTGTAACGCTACTGACACACCACTGTAACGCTACCGACACACCACTGTAACGCTACCGACACACCACTGTAACGCTACCGACACACCACTGTAACGCTACCGACACACCTCTGTAACGCTACCGACACGCCACTCTAACGCCACCGACACGCCACTGTAACGCCACCGACACGCCACTCTAACGCCACCGACACACCTCTGTAACGCCACCGACACACCTCTGTAACGCCACTGACACACCACTGTAACGCTACCGACACACCACTGTAACGCTACCGACACACCTCTGTAACGCTACCGGCACAGTACTGTAACGCTACCGACACGCCACTGTAACGCCACCGACACGCCACTGTAACGCCACCGACACGCCACTGTAACGCCACCGACACGCCTCTGTAACGCCACCGACACGCCTCTGTAACGCCACCGACACGCCTCTGTAACGCCACCGACACGCCTCTGTAACGCCACCGACACGCCTCTGTAACGCCACCGACACGCCACTGTAACGCCACCGACACGCCTCTGTAACGCCACCGACACGCCACTGTAACGCCACCGACACGCCTCTGTAACGCCACCGACACGCCACTGTAACGCCACCGACACGCCTCTGTAACGCCACCGACACGCCTCTGTAACGCCACCGACACGCCTCTGTAACGCCACCGACACGCCACTGTAACGCTACCGACACGCCACTGTAACGCTACCGACACGCCACTGTAACGCCACCGACACGCCACTGTAACGCCACCGACACGCCTCTGTAACGCCACCGACACGCCTCTGTAACGCCACCGACACGCCTCTGTAACGCCACTGACACGCCACTGTAACGCCACTGACACGCCACTGTAACGCCACCGACACGCCTCTGTAACGCCACTGACACGCCACTGTAACGCTACTGACACGCCACTGTAACGCTACTGACACACCACTGTAACGCCACTGACACACCACTGTAACGCTACCGACACACCACTGTAACGCTACCGACACACCACTGTAACGCTACTGACACACCACTGTAACGCTACTGACACACCACTGTAATGCTACTGACACACCACTGTAACGCCACCGACACGCCACTGTAACGCTACTGACACACCACTGTAACGCTACTGACACACCACTGTAACGCTACTGACACACCACTGTAATGCTACTGACACACCACTGTAACGCTACTGACACACCTCTGTAACGCTACCGACACACCACTCTAATATTATATAATTTCCTGCTTTCTTCCAGAATTTTAGTTCAGAGGATTCCCCTTTTAGAGACATTCTAGAACGAATCCACGACCCGGCACGCGCTGACCTGAAGGACAAGGCGTTTATCACCATGTGGTTTCATATCAAACTGAAGCCTCTCTTACCCAGTCTGACGCCTGAGTACCTGCTCTGCCTCAGCGCCAAACCATTTTCCTGCCAAACTTTCCAGACACTGTAGGTCAACCTCTAATCTATACGCCTCACTACCGGGAGATCATTGGTTCCCTGCCTAATTGATATTCTAATTCTTCCTTCAGTGTGTGGGAGATGAGCAACAACATGTTCCTGATGGCCGAGAACGGAACTCGTATGGTTTATAATAACTTCATCATCCCGTTCCTGTCCCAACAATACTCCATAGGTATTACTGTTCATCCTCTGAGTGAACACACACACACACACACACACACACAGTTAGATTCCAGTACTTGCTGTCAGAACTTCATCAGCACACACTAACAGAACTCCATGTTCTTCAATGAAAGGTATTTCAAAGTTTATCACCAGTGCATTTCTAGCTAGCAGAGTCTGGGCTTTTATCACCTGCATATCTGATTCCACACCCCAGAGTTTAGGGTTAGGCTTGACATCAGTACGATGAGTCAAAGCTGACTGTCTTTGTCATTTGTGATATTAGAGATAGGGTTAGAGGCCACTCCTGGAATGAAGCCAGACAACATTTTTAGTGCTTTAAGTGGAAGAAGAACTAAATCAGAAGTATTGTTAAATGGTAAAGTGAGCATTCACTCTCTACCAAATAAAATGATGCTTTTAGGAAAATGGACCCTGAATATAAACAGCATAGATTGTAGAATCTGCCTTCATGCTGTTTTTTTTAATCCATGTTTTTGTCCTGATGCCAAGAAATGTAATACACCAACAATAGTTTGAGCCGCCTGGCTGAGCATACTCACTGTGGCCAACCTGACTCTCATTCCAGAGGCTTAAATATCCTTAAAATCCTTCAAAGCTAACACATACAAGCTCCACCCACACTCGCTTACAATTTTATGTAGGTTAAGCTTCTAAAAAGAAGGACGCCAGAGTCGGTAAGAGGCGTAACCGATTAGAAAAGGTTTCAGGGAGAATCCAACAGCAAGGCCTTCAGACCATGATAAAAGGGAAACATAACCCAGGTTAAATTACTTCAACAACTAGATGATGAAAACATCCAAAAAAGTGGTGATGTTCCATCTGAGCTGACTCAGTATCGCCTCCTGCAGGTGCCTGCATGGGTAACAGCAGTTTTGAGTGGATCAAGATGAACCTGGGTGGATTCTCTCAGCTAGCCACTGTGCAGGAGATGTACCTGCTGAATCCTGGGTTT
>NC_069735.1:19451096-19456096 GCF_027358585.1 Pangasianodon hypophthalmus | reverse complement strand
AACACCAATCCATCTGTCCATCTATCCATCACTCCATCCATCCATCCATCCACCTATCCATCTGTTTATACATCCATCTATCCATCACTCCATCCATCTATCCATCTGTTTATACCTCCATCTATCCATCACTCCATCCATCCATCCACCTATCCATCTGTTTATACAGCCATCTATCCATCAATCAATCCATCCATCAATCCATCCATCCATCTATCCATTTATCCATCACTCCATCCATCCACATATCCATCTGTTTATACCTCCATATATCCATCAATCCATCCATCCATCTGTCCATCTATCCATCACTCCATCCATCCATCCACCTATCCATCTGTTTATACATCCATATATCCATCACTCCATCCACCTATCCATCTGTTTATACAGCCATCTATCCATCAATCAATCCATCCATCAATCCATCCATCCATCTATCCATTTATCCATCACTCCATCCATCCACATATCCATCTGTTTATACCTCCATATATCCATCAATCCATCCATCCATCTGTCCATCTATCCATCACTCCATCCATCCATCCACCTATCCATCTGTTTATACATCCATATATCCATCACTCCATCCATCTATCCCTCTGTATATCCGTCTATCTATCCATCTGTTTATACCTCCATATATCCATCTGTATATCCATCCATCCACAAATACATATACATTTCCCACCATCCATCTATACATCTATACAAACATTCATCAGACTATCCATTCATCCATCTGATCATTCATCCATTCAAGACACAGTCCACTATTCATCTATCTATCTATCTATCTATCTATCTATCTATCCAAGGATTGATTTATACCTTATCTATATTTTCATCCAACCCATAACTGCATCCAATCCGTCATCTACAATCTATCCTTCCACTCCTTCTTCCATTCATTCATAACTAACCACACAGCTATCACCCCATCACACATACAGTAATCTAATTATCCATCTATTCACTCAGCTTGTATTAATCTATCCAAACACCTATATATTAATCCAACTACCCATCCACTCATCCATCCATCAATCCATCTATATCAATATAACCATATAACCACTCATCTACTGTTCCATCCCTTATCCCTAAAATATTCATATAATCATCCGTCCTCTATTTCTCCACACGTGTATATATTGTTCCGGTTTGTTTTGAAGCGTTATCCCTCCATCCCTGTGTGTCTTCCTGCAGGGCCCATGCTGATGAACTGCTACACCAATCAGAGCTACTACGCCTTCCTGCAGTCGTACTTCATGGGTTTCCAGTTCCCTCCTCTCTCCACCTTCCTGTCCCTCATGCCTCCAGACCGCATGCCAGAGGTCAGAGCAGCCGTCACTCAAACAACCAATCACACGCAGCGGGCAGTGTAGTGGATCGACCAATCACATACAAGCCAATCACACTCATCTACTCATCACTGCCATTCTGTGTGATTAGTAATGAATAAGTAACAGATCGTCTCCATTCCAAACTAAAGTGTAACTTCATCAGCTGTGTAATTGATTAGTGTGTGTGTGTGTGTGTGTGTGTGTGTGCAGCTGCTGAACTCCATGTCTCCACCAGAGCTGTCTCAGTTCCTGAATCACAATGGCACTGTGGACGAACAAACCAAACTGTGCGAGCTCTTCAACAACTACAACCAAACAGAGAAGTACCTGCAAAGTGTACGCCAAGAACACACACACACACACATACACACAAACACACACACACACACACACACACATACACACATACACACACACACACACACACCAAAACCGACCTGTATTTCACCAGTAAATTATAACTATTCTCACAAAACTCGCAGAAGCTTCCGAGAGAGAGAGAGAGAGAGAGAGAGAGACAGTCCATCCAGCCTCCAACCTATCCCTCAACCCATCCATTTATACACCCATCTAACCCTCCATCCATCCATCCATCCTCCCATCCATCCATCCATCCATCCCGCAATACAATAACTCACCATTCAGCATTTATCCAACATTCTGTATATATCTATTCCATATAATCCATATAATCTATCATTCACTGCTCCATCCATGCATCCATCTGTCCGTATATCCATCTATCCATCCACCCTATATATACATCCTACAATCCACTATTCTCCATTTACATTTATGGCATTTGGCAGATGCCCTTAACCAGAGCCACATACAGAAGTCTGTAATCTATCCATCTACCATCCATCCATCCATCCACCATCCATCCATCCACCATCCATCCATTCCGTATAATCCAACAGTTTATCATTAATTGATCTATCCAACCATCCGTCCATGTATCTATCTATCCATTCATCCATCTATCTAACCATCTGACATTGAGCTATTCATCCACCCAATACATACATCCCACAATGCAACAATGCACCATCCAGCATCTATCCAACATATACATCCATCCAGTTGAACTTAGATGTCTATCTATCCATCCATTCATCCTATTATAGACACAACATTCACATGTGCTGCAGAAGGCCATTACGGTTCAGTCTTCAGAGCTCTCGTGGCCTTCACAGGAAGCAGCTGTGAGCATTTCACAGTGAGCCACACTGACATGTGATGGTTTAGGACACAGATCTTAGCAGATTAACAGCAGCTGAGTAATATCTTCTTCTCTGTCTCTCTCCAGGAGCCGGTTTTGTCCTCAGCCCTGGCCAGCCAGACGTTGGAGTGTGTGTGGCCTCGTGCTATCAGTGCTTCATCTCAGGCTGATGTGGATAGATGGTTTAGCGTCGCGCTAGTCCAGTACATGCCCTACCTCAGCTCTCAGATGATCGGCTCCACCCAGATGGCCGGGGCCTCCTGCTTTGCCTTCTCCAACTTGTACGTAAACAGAAACATTAGCTAGAGCGTCACTATTTTTGTCTGTGTGGTAACATTAGCTACGTGTTACACTCTGAGAGGACTCACACACTTCTCTGTGTTATGCTAATGCTAATTTTCCATCTAAACCTGCAGAACTTTGTAAATGTAATGTGTATGTAAGCGGAGGTTTTCTCAGATTAGGCTGAATATATAAAGATAGATAGGTTCTCATCGAACACAAAGTGCCACTGAACACTTAAAATCGTTATTTTATTCGAATCGACTGACCAAACAGAATTAAGAATTCAGCAACGCAGCTGGAATCAATGGGTTTTTTTATGTCTTCAGAAATAATGAGGGACTTGTTGTCTTTTTCAGTGTGTCCGTGATGGGAAGGTATAACTTTAGCAATGCAGCTTTCACCCAGAAAGACATCTATGCCACCATCCAGGCCTACCTGACCACAGGTACATCAAATGCATGTTCAACAGGCTTCTGTTTTGAATTTAATTTAGTGATATTGCTTCATCTGTGCTAGATATAACTCATATTTCAATGTTGCTTTTCTGTTTTGCTGTAGCAACCCCACCCAAATGCTACAACCCCTCAGACCCCATGCTGAACTCCATGGCCTGGTTTTATCAGTACATCGGAGTCTTCATCACCTTCATCACTGTGGATGACCTGCAAAGTTTTGGAGGTGTAGAGGTGAGAAAAGCTGACAGTAATAACACAAAACCTCGCTATTTGTTACCGGCCTCAGACCTAGGGGATATCTGAGGCGGCATATATATATATATATACACAGCACTGTGCAAAAGTCTTAGCACCCTATTTTTTTTTAGTACAAACTTTGTTATAGATGTTTATTTTCTGACTTCTACATTATTGATTCAGTACAAAAACATTTTAGATTCCAAACATTAGTTTTCCAGCACAAAATGAAATGTTCCAGAAAAATGTTTGTATGTCAGTAAAGAAAGCAGCAGATTCCATAAGAGACACTTTTCAGATAAAAACATAATGAAGGCTGCTGGGTTTCGCTGCAGAAATAAGAAGCGAGTCGACAGTCAAAGTCTCCAGAAGAACTGTGGCTGCTTCTGCAAGATGCTCAGTAACACTTCCAGCTCATTTCCTTATAAAACTGCACACACTGCACCTCAGATACTGCTTTATTTATTTAAAGTGAAGGATCGTCACATTAAATACTGACTTTGTTTCATTTATTACTGTTTACTGCTCTTTATAGGAGTTTTTAATGTAGAAACATTTAATTTCATTATTTTTGAAGGCGTCTTTACTCTACAGCATTTCTTTACATGTGACTAAGACTTTTGCACAGAACTGTAGATATCCTTTTTATCCATTTATAGTTATATTTAATGTTGTGGAACGTCTGTTAAATAAGGCAGTACATATGAAGAATAATGTCTGTGTTGCTTCTCCAGCTGGCGCAGTTCACTCCGGATAAACAGAATCTTGAACTGTTCGCAAACTACAACATTAGTCAAGACGTCATCACTGTCTACGCAAATATGCTGTTTGAAACCAAGCCGGACTTCAGCATCCAGTTGTGAGCTAACATGATTCCATTAGCATATTATACTGCAAACACAACTTTACTAAAATACACAAACATGCAAAACTATAGTCAGTTATAAAGACACGCCCATCTGTCCCACTCAGACACGCCCGCCTGTCTCACTCGGACACGCCCGCCTGTCCCACTCGGACACGCCCACCTGTCTCACTCGGACACGCCCACCTGTCTCACTCAGACACGCCCGCCTGTCCCACTCGGACACGCCCACCTGTCTCACTCGGACACGCCCGCCTGTCCCACTCGGACACGCCCACCTGTCTCACTCGGACACGCCCACCTGTCTCACTCAGACACGCCCGCCTGTCTCACTCGGACACGCCCACCTGTCTCACTCAGACACGCCCGTCTGTCCCACTCAGACACGCCCGTCTGTCCCACTCAGACACGCCCGTCTGTCTCACTCGGACACGCCCGTCTGTCCCACTCAGACACGCCCGTCTGTCCCACTCGGACACGCCCACCTGTCTCACTCAGACACGCCCACCTGTCTCACTCAGACACGCCCGTCTGTCCCACTCAGACACGCCCGTCTGTCTCACTCGGACACGCCCGTCTGTCCCACT
>NC_069735.1:19421096-19426096 GCF_027358585.1 Pangasianodon hypophthalmus | reverse complement strand
CCACTGTGTGTGTGTGTGTGTGTGTGTGTGTGTGTGTGTGTGTGTGTGTGTGTGTGTTACAGAGAGCAGAAACAAACACTGGGTATAAAACCTGTCACACTCCAGCTGTCTCTCTCTGAAAGGATGTGTGTTTTTCATTTTACCACACAGGACACGTCACTCAAACACACACACACACACACACACACACACTGGTAACTAGTCAAGTACACAGTAACCACACACACACACTAATAACTAGTCAAGTACACAGTAACACACACACACACTTACACTTGTAACTAGTCAAGTACACAGTAACACACACACACACACACTTACACTTGTAACTAGTCAAGTACACAGTAACACACACACACACACACACATACACACACACACACTTACACTTGTAACTAGTCAAGTACACACACACACATACACACACACACACTTACACTTGTAACTAGTCAAGTACACAGTAACACACACACACACACACACACACTTACACTTGTAACTAGTCAAGTACACAGTAACACACACACACACACACTTACACTTGTAACTAGTCAAGTACACAGTAACACACACACACACACACACACACTTACACTTGTAACTAGTCAAGTACACAGTAACACACACACACACACACACACACACACACTTACACTTGTAACTAGTCAAGTACACAGTAACACACACACACACACACACACACTTACACTTGTAACTAGTCAAGTACACAGTAACACACACACACACACACACTTACACTTGTAACTAGTCAAGTACACAGTAACACACACACACACACACACACTTACACTTGTAACTAGTCAAGTACACAGTAACACACACACACACACACACTTACACTTGTAACTAGTCAAGTACACAGTAACACACACACACACACACACTTACACTTGTAACTAGTCAAGTACACAGTAACACATACACACACACACACACACACACACTTACACTTGTAACTAGTCAAGTACACAGTAACACACACACACACACACACACACATACACACACACACATACACACACACACAGAGATGTATACTGATACAAACATAAACATACAACACAGACACACGTACTAATCTTCGTAACACGGCAGTGTAACTAAGCTTTGAGTCTATGTGTGTGTGTGTGTGTGTGTGTACCTGCAGGTGAGTGTGAGGGCGAGGATGAGCGCGCAGGTGAGCAGCAGAGCCGCGCACAGCATGACGGGTCTCCGCGCCATCTGATCCCGAACCACCCGCACTACCTCCGCTCCCTTCATTTATAACATCACACACACACACACACACACACACACACACACACACACACACAGAGTAAACTAAACAAACACTCACTCACACACCCACACACACACACTCTAATACACACTCTCACTCTTTCTCTCTCACACACACTCACACACACTCCGGACCAACCTCACTACCCCACGTAGACTTAGCACTTCCGCGTTACGGCTGGAGGAGGCGGGGCCAAGCCAAGGGAGCGTCTATAAAGTGTCAGTTTATTGCTTCCACTAAGGGACCGTCTATAAAGTGTCAGTTTATCACTTCCGCTAAGGGACCGTCTATAAAGTGTCAGTTTATCACTTCCTCTAAGGGAGCGTCTATAAAGTGTCAGTTTATCACTTCCGCTAAGGGAGCGTCTATAAAGTGTCAGTTTATCACTTCTGTAAGGGAGCGTCTATAAAGTGTCAGGTTATCACTTCCGCTAAGGGACCGTCTATAAAGTGTCAGTTTATCACTTCCGCTAAGGGAGCGTCTATAAAGTGTCAGTTTATCACTTCTGTAAGGGAGCGTCTATAAAGTGTCAGTTTATCACTTCCGCTAAGGGACCGTCTATAAAGTGTCAGTTTATCACTTCCGCTAAGGGACCGTCTATAAAGTGTCAGTTTATCACTTCCACTAAGGGACCGTCTATAAAGTGTCAGGTTATCACTTCTGTAAGGGACCGTCTATAAAGTGTCAGTTTATCACTTCCGCTAAGGGAGAGTCTATAAAGTGTCAGTTTATCACTTCTGTAAGGGAGCGTCTATAAAATGTAAGGTTATCACTTCTGTAAGGGAGCGTCTATAAAGTGTCAGTTTATCACTTCCGCTAAGGGAGAGTCTATAAAGTGTCAGTTTATCACTTCCGCTAAGGGAGAGTCTATAAAGTGTCAGGTTATCACTTCTGTAAGGGAGCGTCTATAAAATGTCAGGTTATCACTTCTGTAAGGGAGCGTCTATAAAGTGTCAGTTTATCACTTCCGCTAAGGGAGCGTCTATAAAATGTCAGGTTATCACTTCTGTAAGGGAGCGTCTATAAAGTGTCAGTTTATCACTTCCGCTAAGGGAGCGTCTATAAAGTGTCAGTTTATCACTTCCGCTAAGGGAGCGTCTATAAAGTGTCAGTTTATCACTTGCACTAAGGGAGCGTCTATAAAGTGTCAGTTTATCACTTGCACTAAGGGAGAGTCTATAAAGTGTCAGTTTATCGCTTCCGCTAAGGGAGAGTCTATAAAGTGTCAGTTTATCGCTTCCACTAAGGGAGAGTCTATAAAGTGTCAGTTTATTGCTTCCGCTAAGGGAGAGTCTATAAAGTGTCAGTTTATCGCTTCCGCTAAGGGAGAGTCTATAAAGTGTCAGTTTATCGCTTCCGCTAAGGGAGAGTCTATAAAGTGTCAGTTTATCGCTTCCGCTAAGGGAGAGTCTATAAAGTGTCAGTTTATCGCTTCCGCTAAGGGAGAGTCTATAAAGTGTCAGTTTATTGCTTCCGCTAAGGGAGAGTCTATAAAGTGTCAGTTTATCACTTCCACTAAGGGAGCGTCTATAAAGTGTCAGTTTATTGCTTCCGCTAAGGGAGAGTCTATAAAGTGTCACTTTATTGCTTCCGCTAAGGGAGAGTCTATAAAGTGTCACTTTATTGCTTCCGCTAAGGGAGAGTCTATAAAGTGTCAGTTTATCGCTTCCACTAAGGGAGCGTCTATAAAGTGTCAGTTTATCGCTTCCGCTAAGGGAGAGTCTATAAAGTGTCAGTTTATTGCTTCCGCTAAGGGAGAGTCTATAAAGTGTCAGTTTATCACTTCCACTAAGGGAGCGTCTATAAAGTGTCAGTTTATTGCTTCCGCTAAGGGAGAGTCTATAAAGTGTCACTTTATTGCTTCCGCTAAGGGAGAGTCTATAAAGTGTCAGTTTATTGCTTCCGCTAAGGGAGAGTCTATAAAGTGTCAGTTTATCGCTTCCGCTAAGGGAGAGTCTATAAAGTGTCAGTTTATTGCTTCCGCTAAGGGAGAGTCTATAAAGTGTCAGTTTATTGCTTCCGCTAAGGGAGAGTCTATAAAGTGTCAGTTTATCACTTCCGCTAAGGGAGCGTCTATAAAGTGTCAGTTTATCGCTTCCGCTAAGGGAGAGTCTATAAAGTGTCAGTTTATTGCTTCCGCTAAGGGAGAGTCTATAAAGTGTCAGTTTATCACTTCCACTAAGGGAGCGTCTATAAAGTGTCAGTTTATTGCTTCCGCTAAGGGAGAGTCTATAAAGTGTCACTTTATTGCTTCCGCTAAGGGAGAGTCTATAAAGTGTCAGTTTATTGCTTCCGCTAAGGGAGAGTCTATAAAGTGTCAGTTTATTGCTTCCGCTAAGGGAGAGTCTATAAAGTGTCAGTTTATCACTTCCACTAAGGGAGCGTCTATAAAGTGTCAGTTTATTGCTTCCGCTAAGGGAGAGTCTATAAAGTGTCAGTTTATTGCTTCCGCTAAGGGAGCGTCTATAAAGTGTCAGTTTATCACTTCCACTAAGGGAGCGTCTATAAAGTGTCAGTTTATCACTTCCGCTAAGGGAGCGTCTATAAAGTGTCAGTTTATCACTTCCGCTAAGGGAGCGTCTATAAAGTGTCAGTTTATCGCTTCCGCTAAGGGAGAGTCTATAAAGTGTCAGTTTATTGCTTCCGCTAAGGGAGAGTCTATAAAGTGTCAGTTTATCACTTCCACTAAGGGAGCGTCTATAAAGTGTCAGTTTATTGCTTCCGCTAAGGGAGAGTCTATAAAGTGTCACTTTATTGCTTCCGCTAAGGGAGAGTCTATAAAGTGTCAGTTTATTGCTTCCGCTAAGGGAGAGTCTATAAAGTGTCAGTTTATTGCTTCCGCTAAGGGAGAGTCTATAAAGTGTCAGTTTATCACTTCCACTAAGGGAGCGTCTATAAAGTGTCAGTTTATTGCTTCCGCTAAGGGAGAGTCTATAAAGTGTCAGTTTATTGCTTCCGCTAAGGGAGCGTCTATAAAGTGTCAGTTTATCACTTCCACTAAGGGAGCGTCTATAAAGTGTCAGTTTATCACTTCCGCTAAGGGAGCGTCTATAAAGTGTCAGTTTATCACTTCTGTAAGGGAGCGTCTATAAAGTGTCAGTTTATCACTTCCGCTAAGGGAGTTGATGGGTTCTACAGCCTATGTAGTGCGCTTTATGTATAAAAGTGAGCTGTTTGGGACACAGCTGCTTTCTTCCTGTATGAATGCACTACACTGGGTGTGTAATAACAGACAGTATGGAGTGTATGATACACAGTGTGTGAAAAATATACAGTGCATTTAGGTTCAGCTCCCTGCAAACTATAATCAAAGCTTCTATGTCTTAAGAACACAGACTCAGTGGGAGGGAGCAGAGGATAACTATCTCTCTCTCTCTCTCACACACACACACACACACACACTAACGGCTATAAAACCACAACACACACCTGTACGCGTCTCTCCTCTCCCAGTGCAGGTGAGATGGCTGTGCTGTACACCACAACACTGTTGATCCTCACAGGTGAGCAGATGTTTTTCTCTCCACGTCTGAATCTTTTGTTTTTATTTTTATCTAATTTTTTATTTTTGTCTAATCTTTATCTTGTTAAATGTATACGCCCTACACCCTATCTAGTGCCCTATATGTCTGATTTAGAGACACGCGTCATATAACTTTGGATAAAACAGCTTCACTCATTTCTTTACATGTACTATATA